>NC_056746.1:1411021913-1411054413 GCF_019279795.1 Protopterus annectens | reverse complement strand
TAAGCTCATTGGAGCTCAGCTGCACCTGTTTATACAGTGCACTGCTGTGCTCAGCAGGGGTGTGTGTACAGTTCTGCTGTGCTTAGTTTACCTTTGGGGCATGTGTTTGTGTGGTGCGTCACCATGTTGAGCCTGACCTTTCATGGGGGGGGGGTGTACAGTGACTTCTGAGCATTGTTTATCTTCATGGCACATGTCTGCATGGCAAGCTGCAGTGCTGAACAAGGAAGGCTGTCCAAAAAAATGGCTGAAAAAGCCAATGGTGTATTAATTACTGATGACCCGTTTCAATTAAACTAGCGCCATTAACAATATGTAATGATGTACTTGGCAGATGAAATGCAAAACAGGTAACCAATCACACAGGCTGCACCTACAGCAGAGTGCTATAAAGGTTGTATACACCCTACAATCTGATTTTACTTCCATACTCTGCACCAGTAGAGTACAGACTTGGGATTTTTAACTGAAGGAATCTAGTGGCTGCTGCAGGTCTGCTGCATCTGTATGTGCTAGATGCTGAGGTCAATGCTGCTGCTGGCGCAGCTGACAATAGGCTTAGACAGGGAAGGAGAAGAATGCTCATGCCCAGGGAAAGCTTGCAGGAGTTACATGCTACATGAGCTGGAGATTGTAGAGTGCTACAGGGTGGACATGGACATACTGCAAGAACTCACTGAGTTCTGCCACCCTGAACTCAGACCGAGAGCCAGCAAAGAGGAACCCATCCCAGTGGAAACAAAAGTATGTGTAGTTCTTAGGGTACTAGCTACAGGTACTTTCCAAAAGCCAACTGGGGACATGATGGGGGTCTCACAGGCATCAGCATCTAGGGTACTCTAACAGTTCCTGGATGCTATGCTACCACATGCCAGTGAGCACATTTATTTTCCCCACAGCTCTGAGGAGAGGGCCAGCAGTATGCAACACCTCTACTGTGTAGCATACTACCATGAGGTACTGGGTATCATAAAATGCACTCGTATAGATCAAGGCACCACCCAGTGAAGAGGGTAAAATCTATGTCAACTGCAAGGGGTATGCTGGCTACACACTGGAACTTTGGATGATGACACCCATTAGAAATGCACCCACACCCACAGAAGAAAGCCATAATGAGGCACACGTACAAACTAGGAACATCATAGAGCATGTGTTTGGGGTGCTAAAGTCACAGTTCTGGTGCCTTGATATATTTGGTGAAGTCCTGTAGTAGTCTCCAGCCACATGTGCATAGATGTTCACAGTATGTGCCATGCTACACAACATAATCCTGCAGAAATAGATGCAGCAGAATCAGCAAAGGGAAGGGATACACAGCCCTCCACCAGTGCCTAGGTCCTCACAGCCACATCCACATGGGGACTCGGAGGAGGAACCACTTGATGATGTCCCTGTAGTCAGATGTAGGCATGCCCAGTATGCCCTGGCCCTGGCCAAGAGACAAAGCATAGCAAATGCACTGACAACCTAGGGCCATAGCGAGTGATACCTTACTCTGACTCTAATACATATAGTAAAAATGATGCCAGCCAGTCCACACAACCTGTACCTAACCATGTACTTGGTGTGTACTGCGTGCATTAGACATAGTCAGCCCCGAACTACAGCTCTGTCTGTCACCTATAAACCACTTGTAAGGGGTACTAGAATATGGTAGCATATGTATGGACCTACTACATGTATGCAAGGGAATATAGGGGGCTATTGGGCTACTTGGAAAGATCTAACAGCCACTTGGGAAAACAGGTACTCTGTCCAATAGCATGCACTCCATAATATGCACTAGTCCACATGGCTGGGAAATCCAATACATTATTTAAGGGAGATGGCAAACATTAGGGTCACAGGACAGTCACACAACTGTCTATGCCAGCAGAACATGGACTGGCTGTCCCTCACGCCCAACACATCAGTATTCCCATGCAACTGCTGTAACAGTAAGTCTGCAATAATATCTCAGCAGACCAGCCAATTCCAGGGCTGTTTGTCTCATGTAATGCAGAGGTGACAATGTATGTCTGTATGCTATTGATTGTGTGAGGAATGACACCTCTCTGTCTGGCAACTGGTGTGGCTCACTGGGCTGGGGACATAAGCGTGGGTGACAGTGTTGATGGTTTGAATCTGGCAGCATCCACATCTTTTGCATGTGAAGTATTCATATGGTGGTATTCCCACAGACTGCCATACCCCTCAATCTGTTACTGCAAGGAAGCTGGACAAAGTCAGAGGGAATGTGGGGACAAAGGGCCAAAACTACAGACAGACATTACACATGCTCTGATGAACCTAGAAGGTAACTAGTATAACAGCAGGTTGCAACAGAACAGAATATCTGCAGGCTATAAAGGCCATCACTTAAATGTGTCAGTAGTAAGCACAATTCAGTGACTGCATTATACAATATTATACCAGAACATCACAAATGCATGAGGAACAGACCAGATATATAGGGCGAAATGCTGTACATTCTGCAAAAACATGTACAGTGAGAGATATGCAGACTGTCACTCTGTGTGTGTGTGTTGTTACATTATGTACCCCAGTCACATATTAAATACAGCACACAGCCGGGCAATGCCTCAGACAATGTCAGGGAAGCTTTGCACTGTGCAAACAGGTGCAGCAGCCAATGTCCACAGCACAGGAAATCCAAGCCTGGAGTACAGGTAACTCTGGCTTGGAGTCATCTTGTAAGTACTGACAGTCCCACTGGGCATGCTCCTACACTTAGATAACTTGAGCGCAAGTCTGTTGCCTCTTTCTCACAAAAGACCTGCTATGTGGAAATACGTCTGTACATAGAGACAGCTATGTATATATATATATATATATATATATATATATATATATATATATATATATATATATATATATATATATATTTATATCTGTCTGCCCCTATCCCCCCTCACACATGGTTAGTGTATCTATCAGTATGTATCACATATACATATGATACCGATATATATATATAAATATATATATATATATATATATATATATATATATAGAGAGAGAGAGCTATATAAATTACAGTGATACATAGACCCCTCCACATACATCTATGTAACACATTTATATAACGTACACACACAGCAGCATTTACAGAGATATCCTTGTTATACATATTCATTATGAATATATATATATATATATATATATATATATATATATATATACATATATGTATATATATATATATATATATATATATATATATATATATATATATATATATAGATAGATATATATATATATATATATATATATATATATATATATATATATATATATGTGTGTGTGTGTGTTTGTGTGTGTGTATATATATATATATTTTGTGTGTTTGGGGGGAATATATGAATGTCTCCGCATACAGTACCCTCTGAATGCTGAGGTCATCTGCACTTACACATCACAACAGTTGTCTGAAGGAACCAGATAAACACCACGACAGTACATAATCCACTCACCCACAGACCCCTGTGCTTGTAGAATGTCACCTTGTAGACAGACACAGGTGAGCAGGTGTTGTAATGTACAATTGTTGCAATGCATGCCTTGGACAGGCCATATTATCTCTGGCTACAAGTCTGGCTATCCAACTGCAACCAGCCGCATATGGCCATACTGGTAACTGTACACACATAGCAGAGATATTAACAAGTATCCCACTCTAGGACACTAGATACAATAACAGTATCAAGCAATATCACTCTACAGGCCACACTTGCTGTCTAACACAAGGCTAGTTTGTGTACTACACAAGTAGTGTGCCTGCAATCACATATACAACAGGGATAGCCTCTGCCGCATACGATAAGTACTTTGAGCTATAGTGTGTAATAAAGAAGTAGGGGTTCTAATCTCACATCAACCAACTGTGTGTGTGTGTGTGTGTGTGTGTGTGTGTGTGTGTGTGTGTGTGTGTGTGTGTGTGTGTGTGTGTGTGTGTGTGTGTGTGTGTGTGTGTGTGTGTGTGTGTGTGTGTGTAAATATATCCCCTTGCAGCACTATGGACATGCCCATGTGGGCTATCTCCCATGCATTGGTTATACATTTTATGGGCCTGTGACTAGCTGCTGGCCTCTAAAGTGCCCACCTCTACAAGGCCTGCTGATGTCATCCACCTTAAGAGCAATCAGACAGGCAAACACCAGATAAACTCTGTGGTGTATGCAATAAGTACTATGAGCTACAGTGTGCAATAGTAGATATGTTGCAATTCTAATCTCGCATCAACCAACTCTGTGTGTGTGTAAATATATCCGCTTGCAGCACTACAAATATGCCCATATGGGCTATCTCTGTGTAATGGTTATGCATTTTATGGCCCTGTGACGAGCTGCTGGTCTCTACATTGCCCACCTCTACAAGGCCTGCTGATGTCATTCACCTTAAGAGCACTGACAGAGAGTCTAATATCAGATAATCTCAGTGGTGCATATGATAAGTACTGCAAGCTATAGTATGTAATAGTAGATAGGGAGAGGTTCTAATCTCATATTAGCTAACTGTGTGTGTATGTGTGTGTGTGTGTGTGTGTGTGTGTGTGTGTGTGTGTGTGTGTGTGTGTGTGTGTGTGTGTGTGTGTGTGTGTGTGTGTGTGTGTGTGTGTGTGTGTGTGTGTGCGTGTGTGTGTGTTTGTGCAAATATATCCTCTTGCAGTGCTATGGACCTGCCCATATGGGCTATCTATGAGCAATGGTTATGCATTTGATGGTGCTGTGACTAGCTGCTGGCCCTAAATTGCTCTCCTCTACATAATCATGATGTCCGCCACCTGTCTGAACCACACAAGATATTTGTAGATGTGTCAACTCCATCATCACACCCTCTAGATTTGCAAGTACAGAAAACCCAGGTGACATGTAGCAAGGGTAACAGACCTTATCACAAAGTATAAATGCATGATTACACTAACTGCCCCCGTTGTCCCTGATAGACTGTTCTACACATATACACCTAGGCAGCCATGCACATATACTGCTGTATCTTCTGCTGTGCTGCCATGCCATCCTGTGCCACTGTATTGATGCCATATCTTCATAGTTTATCCCCTCAGACTCCTGAAACAGAAACATAAACAGGTCTGTGACACACCTGTCATTCTGTAACACTACAGTCAGTCCAACATCATGCAAAAAAGTTACACAAAGTGTGATGTGTAGTCATGACACATGCCAGCATACAGTACCAGTTGTGGCCCACAAGTGGTAAGGCAAAACAATACTGCATTACACAAGTACATGTCACGTAATATAGACACCCTGTCTATCAGACACATGGAAGCATTTCCCTGCATTGATGGCACAGATGGCAGGGATGTGGCATGGGTATCATCACATACACAGGGTGTGGTGTGGGGGTGTTGGAGGCCTAGGCTGTGTCAAACAGTTGACAGCATGTGCTTGAGCCAGGAAAGGGTGCGTGTTAGATGATCCATGGAGAGGTGCCGTGTGTGTCTGTTGGTGACCTGCATGTAACAGTGGTGTTTGAGTGTGTGCATGCACACAGTCAAGCCCAATGCTAGTCCTACACATGTGTATGTTAGACAGCTGTGGACCGTACATGGTAGAGTGAACATTTCACCATCTCCAGCCGCAAACATGGGAACTGGCTCTGCCAGTAGTACCACTGGCACCACCATGCCCAAGGTCAGATGCAGTGCTAGTACCTGATGGTGACTGTTGTCTGCTTGGGCTGTGTCTCCCATCCACCCAGGACCATGTGGCCATGGCCTACCACACTGTGGTGTGGACAGCACACTTTCCTCTGTAGCACTGGATGTAATACCACTACGGGAGCATGACTGTACATGGCCATGTGGACACTCAGTAGATGGTGTTGCTAACCTACATCCATGTGTCCAACACTCAACTCCAACCAGATATTCCAGCACAGACAATGTGCGGTCCAAGACAGACAGTGTCTCAGCCCATCATCTGTCCACTGAATCAGTGAACTGATCCATGGTGTTCCCAGTGAGGTGGAGGCAGTTATGGACATCAGACAGTGCTGCATCCATAACCCTAAGCATCCATCTGGTGTTGTGTTCAGAACATGCCTGTGCCTCCATAATGGCCCAAAACATGTGCCGAGTGACCAGTGATGTGACACCTGCAACAGGTGGAGGATGGACAGCATTCCTCTTATGAACACCCCTGTCAATCTACTTGTGTGGAACTTCTCCAGTTCTCTGGCTATGGCCAGTGTATACATTTACTAATGCCATAGTTGCCACACTGCTCTGTTCAATGTCACCACCCTCTGACTGTCCAATATCTGTGGCCTCTGGGGACTGGATATGTGTGGACATACTGACTGCATGCAATGACAATGGGGGCAGAAGAAGGATGTCAACCTCTGGGACAGATTCAGCCCCAGACAACCCCACCTGTGCCTCACAATGGCCATCATCATCATCAGAGGCCAATAGGAAACTGACATCAGGTTGTGAGGGGGAAAGACACCAACTCCCCCCCATCACCTGTGAAAACCTGCACTTTCATGTACAGTAATCCACACTGATTCATACATATGAGGATCCACAACACATCTTCTCATCTCCGCTCCCATGCACAACAGACAACCTCGCACCAACATATACAGACGAGTCAAGCCCTTTATAACATGCACTTCCAGTTAAAGTTGCCAGTACAATCTGCCTATAAGGTATACAATATACATGATAGAACTATGCATAAAACCTAGTATACCTATCTTGAGAATGATATGCCAGTATTAGTGTCACTGCCTCAGGTATGTACCATCTCCCTTTTGTGTTTGAACAGGCATCCTAGAGTCATTGCCTCATGTATACCAGGCTGTGTAGCCACTCATAACTATCAATGCAAATGTGTCAATGGTCATTGAAATACACACCTGTGATTACCCAGACTATGAACTGTAGTTAACTGTTCCAGAATGGAACATACAGATATTCTACTCTGGCTAAACACAACATTTGTACATAGGGCAATATGGCAGCCCTTAACTTTCATAGGGTATATATGATCAATAAAAAAAGTATCACAATTACCAGGTACAGGACTATGGACTTGGGCCACAGTTGATAGACCTATGAAAAGGAAAGGGAGAGTTATTGTCAGCACCACCAAATGTTGCAGCATGGCAAGGTTTATATGTGCATATATCCACATATATAGTAGTTACTGTGATACTTTCTGTATTTCTAACATTCTGAGTATGTGTGCACAACTGAGCATAAACCCGCACTCCCCCCAATGCAGATAGACCTGACACCCATGTACAGGTATGTGCAGCCTGCCACCATGACTGATACAATATTACACTGGTGAACACAGTATGCTTACCTCGATGCTCCGCTGCTGTGGACACTGTGGTACCCACCTCCACAATGTATGATGCAATGGATGCTTGGGAGCTGTCATGTGTTCTTAGGTTCACCAGGAACTCCTCTGTGGCTGAGAGTGGTTGTTCCATCACAGATCCTCTACCAGTGGTGGCACACTTCCTGGCAACATCAGCTGTACTTTGTCATGCAGCATTCAGCATTTCTGTGGCCTGGTGTCAGACCTGTTCATAGGTCCTGTCCTGTTGGCCAATCTGATTGACATCTCCCATAAGGTCTTCCCACAATGCTGCCCGCTGTTCCTGATTATGCCTCCTCCTTGACAACAGGATCTGATGGTGCTGTCTCAGTTCATCCACTATGATGTCATTTTCCACATCTGAGAAGGGAGCATGTCTTCTGTGGTACATGTTTCCTGAAAGACAACAAAAGGGGAACACATTACTGGCCAATCATTGATAGTTGATGTCAGAAAATAAAGACAGACATCTGAGTTTATGAATTCATACCCTTCAGAACATAGTTATGCTACTGTGATATCTGTTATTCTATTCACTTTCTTACTTTGTACGAGCAATAGTTACAGTGTCCCTAATTTTGGGCCTGTGTCCCTCCATTAATTATGGCTTTGTTCAGATGGCTTGCTGTAACAGGTTGACAGCTATGTTAGGCATAGCTCTCAACTAAACAGGCTAAAACGTAAACAGAATCATGGACTTAGCCACAGGACATCAAGGACAATCAGGGACACTTTTAAAATGTTAGAACTATTTATGTGAGACATTGACAGGATGAGAGGAAGTGAATTAGTGTACATCATCTGATGTTACAGGAGTATATACCCTTACTTACTTCAGTATGTATTATGTGTAATTCATAAGCTTCTCTACAACAGCCAACCATTGTAGGAGGGAATAAGAGGGACAGAGCTAAGATGTGAGTGGAAATCAGGGACATTTGAGAGGCATGATTATAGGTGTAGGACAGATGAGTATCAAGGACATCTCATTACCATAGATCTAAGACAGGTTTACTGCTGTAATCCCTGTTCCCTATACCTCCATCCTCCCATCTGCATCCTGTTATATGTAGAAATCAATTACATACCAGGTTGAGTGCAGTACTCCTTTGTTGAACTTTGCTTCTGGTAATCTTTTGAAAATACACTCTCTGTGTGAGGTAAGTCTCATACAGACTTGTGCTCCATAACCAACTGCTTGCATTTTTATGGTACTACTCATTAGCAGGTAATTGTCTCTTCACCAGTCTGTGGCTCTGATATGCTTATTGTAACCAAAACAGTTGAAATGCACTAGCATTAGCCAATGACATGCCACCACAGTGCAATATATAAGGCCTTCATGTAGACCTGGGCCCTTTTCTTAGCTGTTAAGATGGACATTACTGAGGTTTGGAGACTACAGCATCGCAGAGGGTAGGTACCATAAATGTCAACTGTAGAGATGTATGCAGTATGCTCACAGATTCACCTCATATGTGTGGTCGCTGTCCCATGACATTGTGGTCATCTAGCAATTGACTGGCAAACATTGTGGGTTGAGGTCAATAATGGAAGACCCACATTTGAGTGTCAGACTTCATACCCTTCTGAATATGCATGCTAATGCAATAAATGTTATTGTATCAACTTATTATCTATGTAGGAGCAAAATGTAACACATATCTCAATTTCTTGACCTTTGTTCCCCCCCCCATTCAGTATGGCTGTGTCTGGATTCCATGTGCTTGGAGGTTGGTAGGTATGGTAGGTCTGTAGTAGCTACTTTTACATACAGGTGTGTGTGCTACAGGCTGCAGCTACTGCTGCAGCCTAGAACACATAGTGGGGCATGTGAACACTTTGGAGGACAACAAGCTGCACAAGTAACTGTGGCAGCTGTGGCAGCCCTGTCATTATGGTAGAGCCAGGGTGAGGGTACCCTTTACAGTCTAATTGAGGCATGTGAGTAAGGTACATCTGTTATGCAACAATGCCATTAACAGAGTCATAGGTGACATATAGTTATGCTATACGGATATGTGCAGTGTGTCCCTACCTGCAGGCTTTTGACTTGGAAAACTAGAGAGTAGTTCATTAATTAGCAGTAACCTGTGTGAATAAAGATTGCATGACTCCCTCATTAATTGCTGTCTTCACAATAATGTAATTGAACTGCAACACAAGACTGGATTTGAACCCAGGACTGTGTGTGGCAAAATATACTTCCATGCAAGGCATTTAACAGACTGAGTTACTGAGTCACTGCTGCAGCAGGTGTATTTGAAAGATATATATGCAGACATACAGATTGTGACACACATTGTCTGCATCCATCAGTGTGTGCATTGCTTGCTATGGCTGTATTTCTGCAGCAGGGTCTAAGTTCAACATGTCCTTTGTCATTGATGCCTTAGCAGGTGACTTTCTCCATGTTTCTGATAGAAGAGCACATTTACTTGCTATCATAGGCCTCGCCTGCATCCATTTTATGTTTTTGGCTGTTTAGTGGTGTACACTCTGATTTTTCCCATTAATTTTTAATTCCAGTTTGCGTGGTGTGGTATGGCGCACAGCTCTGCTGAGACATGCCTAATGATTGTAAGTGGCAATCACTAGGTTTTGATGAAAACACATTTTAATTAAGATCTCCATGGAGTGGCAGGTTAATGCACTGTGCTGCAGCTGTGATAGATTTGGGTTCAAAACACAGCAGAGATGTTTATTTATTTTCTACATGTGATTTACAATGTTAAAAACACATATACTCATTAGAGCCCTATTTAGCTGAGCTATGCAAAGTTTTACACCGCGGTGTGTCGCACAGCTCCACACTAAAAAAATAGAAAGAAAAGAAAAAAGGGAGATAGGAAAGTGGTGAAATGGGGGCAAGCAGTGGAAACAACATAGTGAAAGGCAGGTAGGGATATGCAGGAAAGGTAACCATAGCTATCCATTTCTTGTACAGCAACAGCTGTGCAGTTTGACAGATTTTGTAGATGAATTTGAACTCTCAAGCTCCAGAGAGAAAACAACATAACTGTGCTGTCAAGCCAACTGGACCAAATTACTTGTGTCCAGTGGACACGTGTGCAAAATGGGGAGCTGTGTATGTATATTTTTTTGTGGGACAGGTGCCCATTTTATTTTTTATTTAGGTGAGAGTGGAATGTTGGGGAAGGGATTTAGGTACATGTGGAGAGGTACATTGGGTAGGAGAGGATGCATTCGCAGACAGACAAGACAGACAAGACAGCAGACAGGGGCAGTGTGTGACACATAAGGTGGGTTAACATCTTGGGTGGGGATGGTGATGTGGAGGCAGCAGCATGACTCACATCCCCACTCATGGGACTGTTGACACTGCTCCTTCACTGCCCCAAGGGTGGCTGTGCTGGAGGCTGAGCTCTAGGGCAAGGCTGCTCACCAGGTCGGCCAGCATGCCCTCAATCTGACACAGTCAGCATTTATAGCTATGGTGAACAATCCTGCGCACCATGACCTGCAGTTCAGCCTGGGTAACATTGGCCCCCACTCCATCACTCCCAGGAGGAAGCCAGGCCCCGTACCTGAGGTGGTCCCACCGATGCTGCAGGTGGTGCAGGAGCAGCAGAGGGGCACCAACAGTCTGGGTCTCAGATGTGCCAGGACCCGGTAACATGGCTGGCTGAGGCAAGGTAGGCAGATCAGCCAGAACCGGTCTACCCTGATGTGCTGTGCTAATGGATGTATAGAAATAAGTATAGGTTAGTTGTGAAAAACTCATTTTAGTAATAACAGCATGGCAGAACATTGGAAATAACCTAATTACATCTCAATGCATATTATGTGAAATGCAATAGTAAATAACAGAACAATCAGTATGTTAACAGCATGCCAGTAACAGTTACAGAATAATGCCAACCAGATATGTTAATATGCAACCATTATAATACATAACAATAATAAAACATGTCCCAAAAACAGTTAATGTAACAACATATGTTAATAGTAAACCATAACCAATGAACAACAATAAGAAATAAATGAAGATAAGGGGTGGGGAGAAAGAGAAAAACAGTCCATTAATAACATTTCCAGTTATTTCCTTGACAACAGTATTGCTATCTACTCTACAGGTCCATGTTTTGTTTATGTATATAGTGACTACAAGTCTCCTATAGCTGATGTACATACATACATCTCATGCTATTTGCATGGGACCCTATGGGCCAAGCAGTAACAACTGTGGATACACAACTACACAGAACACTTGCACATCAGGTGGACCTATATAATTACCAAGGTGTTCTGTGGGCTGATGTGGTGATAGTTTGCAATCTAGGTAATCATTTTCATGGTAATCCTGTGGCAGATGGATTATGCACTATTAATTACATAAAGTGAAATTGTGACACTTGAGAGACATATATGTGCACAATACAGACACTAAATAGCTGTCATGCCTTGGTTGTCAGGCATGGGAATAGAACCCAATAGCAGTGACTGCAGGAGACATCTGCTTAGAATGTATTAATTGACTGCAGCAACTTTTAACAGACACTCCAGGCATACAGTCATACTGGGATTATACATTTTTATTTCTGACTGGATATTGCTGATGAACACATTCTTGCTAACGATTTTAACAGCCTGTGACATCTAATCACACTATTACCTACTCATAATATGGGCTACCTCACCCATTTATCTGTAGGTCCTGTGGCGAGATAAATTGTTAGCATTATGTGACTGCTACTGTAATATCTGCTGCTACATACCACTGGATTCTAACCCTGGGCTGTGTGTGGCAAAATGTACAGTATGCAGAGCATTTAACAAACCGAACTACTGAGTCACTGCTGATTACTGACTGACTGATATGTGCCTAGAGCTCACCTAGAACCATAATATGACCTGGTAGTAATACTACAGTGTTATATTAGACTGCATTGACAGTAGAATGCATATGCATGAAATACAAGCATAACACAGACAGTAGGTATGCTATATTTCAGTATCATATCTGTGAAGTAAACAAACAATATCAGCTCATGGAGTGGGCTACCTCACCCATATACATTTATTACCTGATATATGTGGATGGCGGAGCATTATGTGACCAGTATTGGCCTAGAGACAGCCTTGAACAGTACTTATATGAGTTAACCAGTATAATTTGCAGCGATTAGATTTGCATTCTACAGCTATTACAGTGTTATACTTGACTGCAGCTCCTTACATTACAGCCTCAATGCATACAGCTTTACTGCAATGTTTACGGCAACACAATCCTGATGTACACCATTTTCCTTGGTGTTATTGGTATTGTTTCATGTTTTATTGCACTACAGTTGGCATTATTCAATCATTGCAACACAGCTTTAATTCCACATTTATTGCACTACAAACTTTATTTATTCCAGTACAGTTGGCATTATTTATATATTGCAGTCCACCTGCAATTACACATTTATTGCACTACAAACTTTACTGTATATACTTCAAAGCAGGTATTGGCACTATTTCATGTTTTTATTGGATTACAGTTGGCATTTTTCATTTATTTCACTACAGCTCTAAGTCCACCATTTATTGTACTAAAAACTCTACTGTATATACTTTATTGCAGTTGATGCTTTACTTTTTCTTGCTTATTTCACTACAGTTAGCATAATACATCTGTACTCACCACACTCATGGCACAACCTGGCCAAGTGCCTGGCATGCGACTTGACATTGTGAGCCCTCTCAGCTGCAGCTGTTGGGAGAGAAGCACACCATTACGCATACCACTTTTGCAGATATTCAGAGTACATATTGGCAAAAAAGAGGAAAAAGTACTTACATACTTGTGGTGCATTCCCTGCCCTCGCTTCTTTGACCCAGGTGTCAAAGTCCCCTCTTCCATCTTTTCAGATCATTATGGTGATGACAACACTGCTCACCTGTGCAGGAGATACCAGTGACACTGTTGAGTTCTCTGGCCAACTGGTCCCAGGCCTCTGCCTTACACTCAGAGCCATGGAAACTGCCCTAAAGCAGCCTGTCTGCATGGTTTTGTACAAAGAGCCCAACCATGACCATGGACTCCAGAATTTATTTTATTTATTTATTTGCAATTGGTTTACCAGGATGGTCCATTGGGCCAAGAAGAACCAGTTTTCAATGGAGTCCTGGGGAGAAAAGCTCCATAAAACTATATTCATAATCAAAGTATTAGGTTACATAGTAATAAGAAGTACAAATAAGAATATAGCATTCAAAGATACAATTCATGACACTGAACAGGTAAAAGCTGTAAAACATAAGTAATTATTTGCAGATATATTTGTTTATGTTATACAAATAACAGTAGAACTCTGAAATACATAGGATGTCTGAGGGTGATAGTAGGGATGGGAGGTAAGGGAGGAATGAGGAGATAAGGAGGTAGAAGGTAAGTATGAGGTAGAAGGGGAGAGAGGGAGAGAGGAAGGGAGGAGGAGAGGAGGGAGGAATTGGGAGAAGACAATTATGTAGGGTGGGAGCAGGTGCACTCCCAAAGAGATGTTAGATGTGAGTGAAGTGAGATTTTTAAGGAAAAGTGGCTAGTGATGAAGGAATTGAGAGAAGAAAATTATGTAGGGTGGGAGCAGGTGCACTCCCAAAGAGATGTTAGATGTGAGTGAAGTGAGATTTTGAAGGAAAAGTGGCTAGTGATGGCACAGATGAATGTTGTAGGGAGTTCCATTGGTGTGCTAGGGCAAAGGATAGGAGATTTTTGCCTGGGGACGGGTAGCTTTATGCAAGTCTATCAGAATCTGATTGTTGGATCTTAAGAGTCTTAAAGGATGGTGCATTTTAAAGGAGGAGGAAAGGGTGGGACAGATGGAGGGGTTAACGATGAGTCTGTGAGCATGGATGAGTTGAATGTAGGTGAGATAGCTGGGTAGCTCTAACCAATTCAGTTTATGAAGGGTGATACAGTGATGGGTAGAAGATTTGTGGCTTGAGGCAAACCTGTCAATTTTATTATAGCAGGAAGAGGGTTTTGTCTTAAGAGAAGATTGCAGGTTTGAAGAAGTGGTGCCCCATGTAGGAGAGAAGGGATGAGGTATGTGTTAGAATGAACTTTATAGAAGGAATGAGGTAGCGGTTATGACAGTAGAGCATACCACATTTCTGGTGGGTTTTTTTTATGTTTATTTGCAGGTGGGAGTTAAATTTAAGCTGGTTATCGATGGAGCCATCTAATAGTTTGGCCTCTGATACTAATTCAAGAGATGTGTTGTTCTGGCTGGTGATAGAGAATGAGTTTTTATCTATAATAGTTGTTTTATAAGGGGTAAATATCATAAGTTTAGTTTTTGAGGCATTGAGTGCTAGGTGATTGTTTAACATCCACTGTTCGGTGATGGAGAAGGCTTCTTGGGTTAGCTTTTTGAGAGTGGGGATTGTAGTGGCAGAACAGATTATAGTTGATTCATCTGCGTATTGTATAAGTTTAGTATTAGATATTGAGTGGTGGAAATTGTTTATGAAAATATTGAACAGAAGGGGACCTAATATGGAACCCTGTGGTACGCCTGTGAGGGTGCTGAGAAATGAGGAAGTGGCTTTTTTCCATTTAACGTCTTGTTGCCTATTATCAAGGTAACTGATAAACCAGCTAAGTGAGGAGACAGATAGGTTTAGTTTAGAGAGTTTAGCTAGGAGAAGATTGTGAGAGATGGTATCATAGGCCTTTGAGAGGTCAAGTAGGAGGGTAGATATGGTACAGCCAGAGTAATGGGCTTTGTAGACGGTTTTGAGGAAGGAGAGAAGAGCAGTGGTAGTGCTGTGGCCAGGTCTCAATCCATGCTGTGTGGGAGTTAGTAGGTGATTGTCTATGAGATAGGGTAGAAGTTGTAGATGGATAAATTTTTTTGAGAAGCTTGGAAATGGGGGATAGGAAGGCGATAGGTCGGAAGTTTGGAATATTGTTATTGTTGCCCCATTTATGTAAGGGTATAATGAAGGCCTTTTTCCAAAGTTGGGGTAGTCTTCTTGGATAGAGCAATTGAATAGGATACAGATGGGGAAGGCAATGGCTTTGGCAGCTATGTATAAAAAGTAGGAGGGAATGTTGTCAGGGGCATTGGAGACTGGTTTCAATTTCTGAAGTAGTTTTTTATAGTAGATATGGGAATGGGTTTTATAGAGAAAGCAGGAAACTAGGAGGGGGAGGTATTAGAGAATGGGGAGGTAGAGGAAGATAGCAGAGAGGGTGTAGAATTAGAGGGTGCAGAGTTGTTAGTAAAGGATGAGGTGAGTTTGGTAATTGAGTCAATGAAGAAATAATTAAATTGGGTAGCCAGGTCTATGTCAAGGGCATTTGGATCGGGACATGGGTTTTCTTTTTTGGCTGGATTGAGGAGGGTGGAGATACCATTGCAGACTTTTTTAGGATTAGTATTGAGATTACTTTGTAATACAGAGAAATAAGCTTTGCGGTTTGCTATAATAGGCTTTTTGACTTTGTTGCAAAGTGTTTTGTATTTGTTAAGGGTGACGGGTGTTTAATTTTTCTGGTGTCCAAGCTTTGTCTCTAAGGTGTATGGCAGCTAGTGTATCTTTGGTTAGCCAAGGGGCAGTTTTGATTTTTAATCTTTTTGTTTTTAAAGGGGAAATGGTATCTAAGAGGTTTAAGAATGTTGCATTGAAGTGTGTAACAGCATTTTTCAAAGGGAGAGTTTTTAGAGGGCTCCAGTTTATGGATATTTAGTGAGTTTGAGAAGGTAGTTGCATTGAAGTTTTTTAGGGAGTGAGTAGAGATATAGTTGTGAGATAGTTGTAAGGGGAGAGGAAGGCGGCGAGCAAAAGTGGGGAGGTGATCGCTAAGGGAGTCAGGGAGTATGCCACTATCAGAGAAATTATGAGGGTGAGAAACTAAGATCCAGTCTAGGGTACTCCCAGAGGAGTGGTCTTTGGAAGGTCTAATTGTGGAATTAATAAGCTGAGAGAAATTATAGAGGTTAATGTTTTGGGAGTTTGTTGGGGACTGAATGGAGGACCAATTAATGTTCATGTCTCCTAGAGTTATGGTCTCATTGCTAATGTACTGGAAAGCCAGGAGAGAATATCTTTGAGTACTGGGATATAGTCTCCAGGGGGAATATAAAGGAAGGCTATACATATGTACTTGTGTCTATTGATTTGAAGTAGAGCTAAGATTCAGTCAGTGTTATTAAATTGGGGAATAGGTTTTGTGTAAGGAGTAACTGAAAGAAAGGATGAGTAGAGGAGAGCTACTCCTCCCCCTTTTTATGGGTTATATCTTTTCTAATGATAGAGTATTGGAGATGTTATTTCAGAGTCCCTTATATGGGGTTTTAACCAAGTTTCATAAATGGACAGAATGTCAGGTTGATTGTGGGGAAACCAAGCATAGAGGATGGGGATTTTGTTAGCTATACTTTGAGAGTTTAGTGAAGCCAATTGAATGTATTTGGATGATGGGCGGAGTAGAGGGGCCTGGGTTCAGGTGTATGTTATCGGAGAGAAGGATGGTAATTAGTTGGTGAATTTGGAAAAAGAATTACTTGGAATGCTTAGTATCAGATTTGAGTCTCAAGGGATTTGTGGGGGTATGGCTGAATAGCGAGGGAGTAGAGTGCTTGAAGGTAGATATAAGTTTGTAGGGAAAAAGTAGATAATTATTGATAGGATATAGATATGGGGATATTAGGGTTGATGGATGTATGGGTAGTTTGCGGAATGAGTTAGTAGTATAAAAAGGTGGTGAATGGTTAGAAGTAAGGGGCTGGGTGTGACAGTACAGATAGGATAAGGTGAGAAGAAGAAGTATTTGAGCTGTGAGGGAAGTGGGCTTTGAAAGCATAGTGAAGTTAGAAATATGTTGAGGGCACATGTGATATCGAATAGACAGGGGAGTAGGTTGAGTTGAATATTGTGGGGAGGGGTGGGGGAGGTGAATAGTAATAGGTGGGGGGTGGGTATATGGGTATAAGAAATTATAATGGGTTGGTGATGGAGTGAGTATATTGGATAATTAGGGAGTAGGTGTGGTTATGTAGAGTATAAGTCTAGAGGTACTGGGACAGGTGGGAATTGTGGGCAGGGTAGGGCAGCGGAGTGAGGCCGCAGGGCGAATGGAGTGGGTAGAGCTGAGGAAAAGAGGTTGCCTACCAAGAACAATCAGTGAAATAGAAGATAGACAGTGAGCATGAGAGCCAGTTCAGGTAAGGGTTTCCCAGGGATGTAGCTATGACTTAATTTAGAATTGTGAGCTAAATAAATGCCCCAGTGCTGCACCAGAAAGTACACACCTTCACCACCATCAGCCATTGTATACTATCAGTGATAGAACTCCAATGGATTCTGCTGCATTCCCACCTATTGGGGTTAATATAGGCTGTTTTCCTGCCCTTATACATCATTGGGCAACATTCAAAAAAGTGCCAAATGGCTTAGCACTGCGCAAACCAGCACAGCTGAGCTGCGATTCGTGAAAACTGCCAGAACCGTAGTCTTAGCAGAGCTTAGTAGCATGCAAGCCAGCCAATCAGAGCTGAACAGTGCACAAACATTGGCAGCCGTTACCATGTTTATGCGGTGATTAGCAGGTCTAAGCACAGTTGACCAGAGATTAGCAGAGTGCAGCAGGGCCATCTTTTATAAAAAAGGCATAATATGTGTATCAAAACTAAATGCATATTTTCCCTTCCATGTAGCCAATCCCTGGGCCTACTGCACATGAAGCCATAATGCTACCCATTTAGATACAAGAATATTAAGAAGCCCAGTATACATTCACATATACCACTGAAGTACCTATAAGCAGTGCTGAGCAACATGCTGCACCATGCAAACATGCTGAGACACACTTAAACACACCTTTAAATAAATAATTAATTGCATCCGGTTTATATTTTTAGATGTCTGGCAGGTGTCTGCCTTCTTATATGTGAGTGCATGCCAAGCAAACATGCTTTTTTTATTAAAAAAAATAAATAAAAACAACAAAAAAGGACATTGCAGGGAGTCTCATACTCCTCTGCAGTCACGGTTAGCACTACACCTCTTCCTACACTGATTCAATAACCGTTTTCATCAGCCCTCCCTCGGCAACGCATCATCATTAATATGCATGGCGCACTGCAGAGGGGGAACTATGACCAAGGACATGGATACATTACATGTGGGCTCTACATGATGCCTACATGGATTTTATTAAATCCTGGGGATTGTTTATATGTAATGAAAGTTTATTGCAGAGGCACTCAGCGATAAATCTATCTCTCTATTCTGTCTAATTTATATGTTGATTGAGATTCAAGTCCTTAGTTCAAATGTTTGCGGAGACATTTGCTGTTTGGAAGTTTAGGAAGGGAAGGAGTTTAGAGTCTTTAACAGAACAGAGTGCTAGACATAAATTGTTATGCATGATTGTATAAGAGATAGCATATAGAGAAAGAGCTTCAAACCTGACTTGGTAGCTCTGGGTCATTAGTCCAGTGACCTTTTTAGTTAGGTGTATTTGGAGTCTTTTTAGTTGTTATACACATATACACAAACACACACACACACACATACACACATATATATATATATATATATATATATATATATATATATATATGTACACACACACACACACACACACACACACACACACACACACACACACACACACACACACACACACACATATATATATATATATATATATGTATACATATTTCATAATCATACAGAACAGAATGGTAAATGTGTAACTGCAATGACTGTTTCTGTTGTGATGTCATCAATAAATTTATCATCAATTATATTACCAATATCATTGTGGTCAAACTGGGTAATGCCATTATGAATTAAGACCATTACTGAGTGTTATTTCTTAATCACCTGATGTCATTGCAGAAAGGTTCATGACTATCTCTGGCTTCAGACTGCAATTTTAATTCATGTTATGCTTTGATCTTTCTTATAGCAACATTAAAATTTTTGCAGATATTTTTGTTAGTCTTTAATAGGCATAGAGGTTGACTTATTATAGCTCCTAATTAACTTGTTCTGGTTTATTAAAGAGTATATTAATGTCATCATTCCACCAGTGTGGTTTATTTTTCCTGATTCCTGATATATTTGCTCTATATATTGGATTCTGATTTGAGGCCACTAATTCTTTGAACTTAGATATCTTTGTTGTGGTGGATTTAGATCTTTTATTCCAAGTACTTGCATGCTATTTGCCACAACAAACTTGCTCGCTGCCATTTGCTTGAAAAGGCAAGCACTCTAAGTCCCACTAAGTCGATCTCCCTTAACTACTTAGTCATCCCAACAGCCTGTACCTGTCTTAGGAACTGGGACCATTCCTGCTGACTAATTAGAAGCCAAAAACATTTGGAAAAATGTGAGGAACCTGTCTAATGATAATTGGGTCTCTGAAAAATACTGATGCTTCCCCACAGATCCCAGCAGGTCTGAATGTGTGATAGGTGTTTAAACCTGGTAAAGAGGAAGTGCTGCCTTTACACCAAAATAAGTTTCTGTTGCAACACAGACATAAATATGTTCAATGTACAGGAGAGCATCAAGAGCATTTAACTGTTAAGACTTTTGGCAATGAACAATGCAACCTTGTTGTGTTCAAGACTGGTATTTAATGCAAGCATTTTTGTTATGTTGGAATATCCAGAAGGTGGACTTTTGCCTAAAAAAGGCATTATGGGAGCACATGTACTTTGGCCAGTATGCAGAAGCTATAGAAAGAATGTGCAGGCCATCCTTTATGAAGCGAGTAGGGCTGTTGGCCATCTCATCTTAAGATACTGCATACTGGATTCCCAAGAATGATGCCAGATAATTAGCCAATTGTTAATTCTAAGTATCTTCTCTTTGTAACTAGGCAAAATTCTGGTGAGGGTAGAATTCCACTCAGGGCCAGTGTCTTACCTTCATTTGATACATGCATAACAAGTTCTACTGTATGTCTCTATGCACATCCTTGTGGGTTGACCATCTCAGGTTATTCAGACTTACATGAGCCATCATCAGATCATTGTCCTGTTCATCCTATCTGAGGGACTGCAAGGCCCTTGTGACATCATGGATCCATGTTCTGGAAAGGCAATAGTCACCCTTTCTTTTTTCAACCTAGAGAGTGAGAGTTAGTATATCTGGGAATTGAGTTACTAATTAGTAAGACATTTCTACTTGGATGTGCAGACTTAGCAATCAAATCATTTCATGTCTTAAGATTGCTAAAGATTGGCCAGAAGGACAGTTTTAATTTGTTTGAATTAACCTGTATACATTAGGTGTGTTGCTCAGTGCTGCTTATGACTTAGAAACTTTGCTTTCCCTATAAAACCAACCTCAAAAACTCCTTGAATACTGACTACTCATTAGCTGCTTGATGAGCCATTGGTTTGCCTGAAGAGGCACATTGTCTTTTGTGTGCAGACTTAGATTGTCATTTTTACTCAGACAACGCTTTAGTAAATCTGCTTTAAACCCCATTGAAACAATTCCCACTGTCCATGACACCATCTGAACCATGGCCATGCACTTTCCAACTATCTCTGTAGCCCCTTTGGTTGAAATGGGCAAACTGAGACAATGCCGAAATTGTCTCATGTTTACTGACAAGCACCTCTTACTTAAATGTTCTGACAGTGTGTGAGAAATGTAGTTATATATTGACTCTAGAGGCAAAGCTTTCACAAAAGGTCACCACATTTAACAAACAGGTTGTTCGAATCAGAATCAGACTCACATTTATAGTTCAAGTATGCACGCATACAAGGAATTTGACACCGGTTTCAGTGACTCTCCAAGCATGAATTATATAAATGACATAGATACGATTATTAAGAACAAGACAAATGACATACATGCAACTATTTAAAAACAGTGTGCCAATGAGGTAAACCACAACTTTGTAAAACACAAATATCTCTTAGGAAATAGCCCAAAACCACCTGTAGTAGGACAAGTTTAATGGTACTTCACAGAATAGAATTCAATACAAAAAGAATACAAATCTCCAGTCAAGCGCTTTCGTCCACGGGAATTCAGGACGAAAGTGCTTGACTGGAGATTTGTATTCTTTCTGTATTGAATTCTGTTCTGTGAAGTACCATTAAACTTGTCCTACTACAGGTGGTTTTGGGTTATTTCCTAAGAGGTATTTGTGTTACATGCAAATATTAAGAATAAGACAAAAAAGTAAATACACATACACATATATACATACGAGGTGCAAATTGCAACTCACTGCAAGAAATACTGAAATAAACTCTTAAAGAAACAAGTATTAGCAATATGTACACAATACTGCAGAATCCTTGGCGGTTTGGGAAAAAGAATACCCCAACCTAATATGCTGGGTTAACCGTTTATGAACTTGATTGCCTAACACGCATCAGCACAGCATACCTGTCTCACTCGATACAGACCAAACACATACATCTATTTATGATGAGTTTCTTAAAAGTAACCTACCTAAAGCACAAAGGCCTCTTAAATGTAGCAAAAGAAATAAGTACCCTCAGCAACCCCACAACTACTCAACTTAAGTAGCACCTATCATGAAACATGCTTCTAAGACTCACAGTGTCTCAAACTGAAAGCCCATAAGCAAACCCAGTGCCATCCAACACCTTAGCCATAGATAATTCCATAGTGAGACACACAGGTGCACCACACATTAGGCTGTCCAATAAAACAAACAAGGTAGCGACAAACAGGGCAGATGAGAATCCAAATGTTTTAGTCACAAACAATAAACGCTTTCTTGTAGTTTAACCACTCTTTGTCAAACTGTTTGTCACTACCTTGTTTGATTTATTGGATTTATCTTTTGGTACTTGGATTGCGACTTAATTCAAGCAGTGAATTTGATTCTTTGTGGAAGGAGAGTGTCACACTCATTTACATGTCAGGAGGCAGGATTCACCATATCACACACACACACATGCCCCTACACCACAAGTACACATATGACAAAGTTATAGTACATGTGGGAGTAAATGACTTTAGACATACCTCCCTGGACAATGTGAAGAGAGACACGATGGAGATCTTGGAATATTTATCAGAGGTAGGTATGAACCTTGCCTTGAGCAGCACTTACCATCACTGAAAATGAGGCCACAGTACAAACAAAAGATTGTGAATTTCAACAATTGGCTTAGTTTCTGGTGTTATTTTAAGGGGGTCCAATATATATATATATATATATATATATATATATATATATATATATATATATATATATATATATATATATATATATATATATATATATATATATATATATATATATATGTATATATCAATCTGGGAGGAGATGGTTGATAGTCCAAACTGCTTTGACAGAGATGGCTGGCACCTTCCTCCTCAACCCTTTGTACACTGGCCAAAATCTTGACCACTCTGCATAGTGACTTTGTTTGGCAATGTAACTCTCCAAACCATCAAACATAACAAAACAGAATGCAGATAACCAAGATGTTTTGCTGCTCATCACTGACAGTCTTAAAGGAAAACTCATCATCACATCATAGCCAATTACAGGATCCCCTCTATGTCCTCTCTGACTCCTACCTCCTTATCTCCTACCACATACCAGATGAGTATGAAGTTCCTATGCACCAAGCCAAACACCATTCTCATGGGAGACTTCAAATACCCCTCTATAAATTGGAAGACTTACACATTTTCTAACATGTATGCCCAGAGATGTCTAGACTTCATTAATACAAAGCGCCTGGACCAGTTAGTTTTCACCCCAACTAAGGGTGGCAAAATCCTGGACTTGATCTTTACTAATGTGAGACAGCTGTACCAGTTGTAACTCCCTCCTTAGTCAAATCTGACTGTATGTCAGTCACATTCACTATAAGACTGAAGCCAGAAGCACCTTCCAGTAATAAGCAGAACTTAAATGTTCATTATCTTCCAAAATTAACAGACTTGCACTCTATAACTATTAGTTTCATCATCTAGCTACTAAAATATATAAATGAATGGCTGAATATCTGCATGTAAAATGTTAACCATAAGCATTTTGAACTTATAAACTGCATTGTAATATAGACTGTTTGTATGACAATCTGGTGGTATTAATTTGGGCACTGAACTATTTGACATTGAGATTAAACTCTCATAGCATTCCATGTAATGACTTTAACATTGTTATTCTGAAATTTCAGTTAAACTTTGTTGTTTTATTATTTTGAAATGTCACCATTTTAAACTTCATTGCTTTTATACCAGACAATGTAAAACTTGTGCTTTTATTATTTGTGCTTTTATCTGATGGCATTGATTTGACACTTGTTGCACTAAATCACAGGGGTTTTATATAATGTTGATCATTATATGATAGGTTGATTGCGTTTTGTCACTACACTGACATGATTCACAGACAAGACATATAACTAAACATGTGCTGGGTCCATGGCCTTAGAGGGATAAAGCTTTGACTTTGACTCAGATTACCTGGGATTGATTAGTAACCCAGGAAGTGGAGGAGCAGGAAAGAGATGGTTGGAAAAGCGTCCAACACTGGGTTACCCATCCTGGGCGGAGGAGAGAGCCTGATGCACAGCATTATTGATTCCTATAAGAAGAAGAAAAAGACTCATAAAGAATCCAGTCAGGTTGAGACATCCATGTAGTGTGTGCATGCAGATGTGCACAGCACATTAGCTGCATGAGCATGTTTTGAAGAAGTGGACATGGGGCTGCTGCAGAGACCAGGGTATAAGCTTAAAGAAACCACAAATCAGTCCTCTGTGGCTGCCTGAAGGATAACACATTCACTGCTTAGTTCCCACCCCTAAGACATGGGTTGCTTAAGAGGGTGAGCCGCTATTAGGCTAATTCTCAGCTCAGCCAGAGGACTCTCTTCAGAAAGTCAGGTGAGGTGCAAGCAACCCAGAGGTAACATGGAAAAAAAAACAATACATTCTCTAAATATTTTATGGTTGAGATGCATGAGGACATAAACCACTAATGGAAAAATGACATGTACTTAGTTTAGACTAAGCTAGATTTACAGATGATAATATAAAATAAGGAGGGAAGTGGGGAGAGACCCCTTGCAGTGCCATTTATTTAACAACATAAAGTCAAACCATTAGTTAATATCCAAGATAAATACAAGCCAGCTAAGCATATTTGTTGACTTGCTGTGTCAGTAGATGTTTTGGGAATTTTCTTAATTTCCCATCTGTGATACCATGCTACTTCTGGGTTGCTTGCACCGCACCTGACTTTTTGAACAGTCTCCAGGATGATCTGACAAATTAGCCTAATGTCAACATACCAACATTTTGTATACGTGTCTTATGGTAAAGTATTATACAGGCTGGTTCCAGCTTCTTATTATCTTTCCCTGTTCAGATGTCTTTTCTTCTTTCTGTATTTATGGGAAAATTAATTTTGATCCTTCACTTCTATTTATCTGCTATGCCAGTCCTACCCATTTAACATTGCCTCTAACCCCTCCTCCACCCTGTCACCTGTTCTCACTTACCTTATTACCTATGTTCACTCAAGTACACCAAATACCACAGTTGCTAGCAAGGTACTTATAACAACAAACACATACAGAATTACAAGTGTGTGTGTGTGTGTGTGTGTGTGTGTGTGTGTGTGTGTGTGTGTGTGTGTGTGTGTGTGTGTGTGCGTGCGTGTGCATGTGTCTGTGATTTATTGCTGGCATCCCTTTTGGGATGTGGACTATGCTCTCCCCTACTGAGGGCTGAGATAAGGTTTGATTCCATAGTGACCTTGAATGGGTGAGTATCTGAAAATTAATGAATGTTGCCATAGAGTAACAAAGCACAGCAAACAGTCAATAGTCTAATATAGGATCAGGACATTTATGGAATGGGAGGGGTAAATGGGGTGGCTGCTCCAGGTAGAAGTTGTTAGAGGGTGTGATGACAGTTGTCAGTGGGACAGTATTACAGTATTATATTGGCATTTAGAAATGAATGCCAATACTGTATTTACAGTCATGGCTGAAGCTCTTTGTGTGCGGCATTTAACTTTCAAGAGAATACCTTTTTTCTGTTTGTTATGCAACATTAGGGTTCAGCTGGGCACCAAATCAGGGACTGCACTGGGCACCAGATAAGGTAGCTATGGCTCTGGGCATAACATGTATGTCTATATTTCTACTAGTTGTTCACAGAAATGAATGGGAAAAGGGTTATAGACATTATTATAATACCAGATAATGCCAGTTCTTACTTATACTATTTACACAGTTTTAAAAATAATTATGACAGTGTGGTGTGTCTTTCTAAAAAGGAAGAGGATCACATTAGAAAACCGGCAAAATCTTTCTAGCAACTTTGAATATCTAGACACCATTAGCCTTCTGACTATATTTTAGCAGTCATTTCTGTGGCTACAAAATAAGGAAGGTAAATGTCAGAAGAAGCAGGATGTTTTTCTTTTCTCTTGGTTAGTGATCAGCAATATGCCTGAGGAAAAGTACATGGGACAAATGAATTTACTGTTTCCTGATAATAATAAATACCCTGCCCTTTTATCGCTTTCTGCTGAATGATGGTCTTCATTTCATTTCTAACTGGTACACCTGCTTTTTGTACTATATCATCCCTTTTTTGTAATTTTATCCCACTGAATTGTTTTATGAAATTTTTCAGTTTTATAGATACTAAAAACAAATCTAGCCAGTGAATGTTATGGCCCTTTAAATCAGAAGAGTGGAAGTTTCAAGGCTTTTGAAGACTGCTGTTTAAGGAGAGTTCAGGGAAGAAATATTGTCTGTGGCTTATATAGTGAGTGAAAAAACAAATCTGAAGACGAGTTTGTAAAAGAAGCATATATCATAGCCGGCAATAATACTTGAAAACAATGGCTAGAATTTTCACAATCATGCTGCTGTTTCTAACGCTGCAGCTACTGAAACCAGGCTAGGTAGAGGCAGTTATATATGAAGCATACTTCCCATAGGTAAAAAAATAAATAAAATTCCATGCTGCAGCATTTATAACTTGGTGTCAAGAACATCAGCTGCCATGTCTGAAGAAGCTCATTAGCTGAGTGGATACATCTGGAATCAGGAGTGCAGATGAAACAAACTGCTGGCATAGCTGGGTGGCAGTCCTTGGGATATAAATTCAGTCTTCATCTTTACTTTCATTTCAGTTTCAAAGGCCTTCTTCTGCATGAATATGCCTCATTAAAAAATAAACCTTGACTTTTCTTAAGAAATTAAAATCAATAAATAGTAATCGCATAATAGATTATTTGTTGCATTGTCTATATTTAATGATTATAAATGCCCATTGGAATATGAAACTCATTTACAATAAGGTCCGATATAATTATATTATATTGTATTTTATTATATTATATTTTATATTGCATTATATTATATTATATTATATTATATTATATTACTGTATACTATATGTATTAAATATACTATTGAGTAACGCATTAGGCTGACTGGGTGTAAAGCAGAGATGTGGGAAGGAAAGGTCCATCAATCAACAATATTTTGGGCAATAGTAATAAAAAATGAAATGTAAAGATAAGTAATAAACATTTAACAACATATAGAGCTATCACAGTTATCTGAGGTACATCATGTTATAAGGTTGAGCCTCTTATTATCATAGCATTGGATTTAAGCCCACTTTGTTACCTGCAGCAATGCTGTTGGTCATCTAGCCAGAATATGTACACGCAAAACAGAGGTGGGGTGGAGTTAGTAGGTCAACATACTACATACAAGTCATAAGGTCCTCTGTATAACACCACAGGCAATGCAGTTCAAGGAATGATTGATAAAAGAAGCAAAATCATTTTAGCATTAACCTCTATTTATAAGAGGTTTTGTATTAAAATAATTCCTGCGCAAAAAGCTATTTTAGCTATTTAAACTATTTTATGTTAATTACTAAATAATAGAGCAAATAAATATAACAGAGTGACATAAAACAGTGGACAGTGTTAACTGACCAAAAGAAGGAAACAAACAAAACAAAATGATTTCCAGGTCCCAGGAGTTTACAGAGATATATCAGTCTACAAACTTGAAGATAATTTACTCATGTTTTATAGTCTAATTTGGTTTATTCCACTGAAGAAACTGGAACCACACGTGGTATATAAAATCAAAATGGTCTACTGTTTATTGTACAGATAACACTCACGTTAAAAACAACAAAGGGCTTCCCTTATGTCAAATACACAACACTGGTAAGTGCTTTCATCTGTTAATACAAACTTCATGTGACAAACATAAACCACTAGTTAAAACTTCAAATAGCCCACTTTGGGTTTACATAATCTATGTCATTTTATGTTATTGGCTTCCCTTCCTTCAATCAAGGTTGTCTACAAACTTGAAGACAATTTACTCATGTTTTATAGTCTAATTTGGTTTATTATTTGCATATGTAATGATAGTTATAATGATATCATAGTATCACAAAATCAAAGCTTAAACTGATCCCGTTTTTGTGTTAATAGAAAACTAAGGCAAACAGCTCTGTCATTTACCTTTCCCTGTAGAATCAACATCATATTTATGGACATAAGACATAGCCAGCATCTACATTACATCTATCTTGAAGGCCCAGGTATTGCAGCAGGCACCTACAGCTGTCCTATCCATTCATGTTTCTCCCCCTTTATAGAATCAACCAATGCACTCTTGAAGCCTGTCAAACCCATTTGATGCAAAGACCCTCTGTCTACAACCCACTCCAATGACAGAGCCAGGGCAGATCTTAGGTTCACTCTCATCCTAGTCTAAAGGACTCCATAGTGCCCCCCCCAAAGACACACGTCCCCTGGTTTTCTCATCCCAGCCTTCTTACACCACCCAGATTACTTTTTTCTTCCCTTTTTTCACAGTTTGTCTTACTCCTCAGTGTTTTACTCCACTTATACATTCATTCAGTACAGTTTAAGTAGGAAAGACTGTTCTCTGATAACTATGTAAACAGCTGCATTAAGCTGGGATCCATTAGGTCCCCAGAAGCCATGGGGTTTCCAAATTTCTTTTCTGAGGTGCATTTTAAATTTTTTTTAAACAAGCTTTACATCCAGTGATGCTCTGGGCAAAAAAAAAAAAAAATCATGAAGAAATTCAGACTTTGCTCTTCAGCTTTGTTTTCCCTGAATCCCTTTCACACAGACCTAACTGACCCAGACTTCACTGTAATAACTGGGATGGAAATAAATGCATTAAAATGGGGGTCTGAACCCGGGAGGAGTCTTGATGCTCTGATGTATATTTTATAGCTTTTTTTCCAAACAACTGTTTCATTCACTGATACCCTGAAAAAAAGTCATTTTTCCCTGAATTCTTTCAACTGACCAATATTACACTGTAATGACTAAATTAAGGGAGGGGTCTACTGACAACTAGCCACCAGAATCTATGGAGTTATAGATGCTTTAAGGTGCAGTTTAGAATTTTACCCAACCTGTTGATTCAGTAATGATCTGAACAAAAATCATGTATAAGGAAAGAACTCCAGCCATACTTTTCTATTTCTTAGGAAGAAATGAGTTGTAATTAAGACTTAATGTTCAAAAGTAACCAAACAGCAGTGCACAATAACCATAAAATACAAATGCTTGTGATTATACATAAATCATAACTGGAAGTAGTAACTGCCTCACTGCGCCACCTTATAAAAGCTAGTCACTTTCTGTGTATCCCCTTCTGGTGTTAAATGGAATGAAAATTAATGGACAAATGGCCACGCATTATGAATACACAGCATGCCTTCTGACACCTATACACAAAAAAGAGCCACTTACAACGTAGCTCTCTGAAATCAGACTTAGACAAAACTGTAAAAACAAATAGAACATATCTGCTGTCAGACGTATATAAACAAAATGCTTCTTTACACAGGCTTTGCAGTAACCCCCCACAAAACAGTTATAATAATGTCTATGTATAATTCAGATGTCAGATTGTTTTAATAGAAGATAGCCAAGTAATCCATTTCACCTTTGTTCCAAACAAACATTTGCCACACATTAAAATATTGCAAATTGCATCACAGAAACCAGACTAATCCTGCAAATCCAGAATAATAAGGAAACAGCAGCAGGCAGTGTTTTACCTTCACACACAGCCCCAGCAAGTATCAGAGTAAGTAGCCCATCTTATGTCTCTCAAATGCATTAGGCCTGCAAAGCCAGATAGGAGAAACTTTAAAACTGAGCAAAAGACAAGAGTGTCAGTTATTTTCATACACCCAACTCCAACTCCATAGCTTTCAAATTCTTACCTCTAGAATCAGGGACAAATTCAAACAAAACAAAAAAAAAATCAAAGACACATTTTAAAATCGTACTACTATTAACACAAGGAGCTGATAGAATACCAGGAAATGAAATGCTTTTTCTGAAGCAAAAGAAGCCTATCACTCTAATTATTGTCATTATTTATCAGGAGTAATTCACTACATTTTTCCCAAAATTACTAGTATTACTATGAATTAGGCGAGACAGAGCAAAATTTTGACCCAGAATCAGGGATAGTTGAGAGGTACTGTATGCAAATCCCTCCCCCAACAGTTATAGCCATTAGGTCTGATGGCCATACCTCTCAAACTGTTAGCGCCAAAATTCTAATACAAGCCAGAAATAATGAGGAGGAAAAGGTCTGAAATTTGGGCAAATTATTACTATTCCTCTTGCAAATGTAGATAGTGGCTAGAATAACATCTTTTTAATTAGTATGCATTTTCTGAAGGATATGAATTTAGAAACTGAGAGGTAAGTCATTGCTTTTTGACTTCAATCCTCATTGATTTGCCAGAAAAACACAATGTTTATGAGGAACAGACCTAAAATATGAGGCAAAAATCTGGACATTCTGCAGCTGATGACCATGTAATAATTTTCACTTTGTTAGTCCACACAAATAAGTTGCCACACATTTAAGTATTCCAAGTTGCTCCACATAAAATCACAGCCAACATCATGCAAAAAAAAAAAAAAATACTAACCTCACAGATGTTTGGCATAATTTCACTACTCAACACAATTTTTTGAATTTGAAATATCCAACAACCAGGCTGTAGATATAGCTGATCAATAAAGCCAGACATTAGAGTTTGAACCTTTGATTCAAAAAGCTAAAACCAAAAAACAAAATGCATCACATTGATGCAGACTCTTGTGAGTGCCACCATTTTGGACCAACCAGTTTAAATAGTGCAACGTTTTGGAGCAGAGATGTCACAAAACTCAGGTCTAAAGTCAGGTTGCTTTACTTGACTAAGTCAAGTGGAGCTTCTCTTCCCTGGGGGTGCCTGTCACTCTGAGGGGAAGTTGTGTCTTTTTGCAGCAGGGTGCCTTGTTTTATTTATTTTTAGAGCAACAAAAGGACATATTTTACTGCTGTAAAAAATAAATAAATATATTTAAAAGAGCACCCTTTCAAGCATGGCTGCCACCTAGCTCTCCTACAGAAAAGGCCGTCCCTGGACAGAACAAACAGTTTCAATTACTTACTAGTTGCATGTAACTTACAAATGTCATTCTTCACATCTGGTACTTACTCCTGCCCCATTTTGTTAACAGCGTGATTTGGATATTGCCCTCTCAGAGTATATATTAAATGTGAGAGGTTTGGGAAATGTAGCACTACAGGCATCTACATCTAGAATTGTTATTTACTGGTCAGTTTTCACAAAATAAGATTAATTATAAAGAGGAAAGTTGTTTTTATAACATTTAAATTGCACTACTCAACAGTTGTCCATTACTTGTCTATGAGAAAAAGTTGACCTATGTTCCATATCTGCCCCAATGTTAATTACACAGGAAAACATTTAACATATTCACTTTGGTGAAGTTCTGTAGGTTTTTAATCTTAACTCCCATTGAGTGAATCCTCAGCCTTTTTACAAAATAAAGTTATTGCCTCAAATTTCAAACAGATGTCCATATTTCTGGAGCCATAAGGGTTACTAAAGAAACCTAAATCATAAACCACTCAGCATAAATAAATCTTCACAGTGGTAGTATTTATTAGATTTTACATCTTAAAACTGGATTTTATAAGTCATAATAAACAGTAAATATTAATTGTGTGGTATTTTGTAAACACCTTACAATACACAGGTATACAGATCTACACGTGCACTATGAATGTATATGCTACATTTTTCCCTTTTTATAGTTTAACAAAGGGAAAAAGAATGACATAATGCTGAGCAGGAAGTCATTATTTTATATTCTGCATTTCAGATTACTTCCTGAGATGCATATTGGTTCCTTTTAAATTCTGAGATTTGTGATCCATGGAATAGTAAGACTGCAAATGGAAATATCAGTAATAGATACAAAGCTGGAGTTTGTAGAATTTTAGAACGTTCTCTCCATTCTGAAATAGAATGATCTCATAATTAGTATATATAAGCATCAGAAGTGAAGGGAAGGTGTGGATGATACACTGATGTAAACATTTTTAATGACTTAGGTGGAGTTAGGGTGGAGCAAAGGGAGCAGCCACCCTGCATGCAAGGTATTAGAGGGGTGTGATTAGTAAATGCTGATTGAATGCTAGTGTAGGAGTGGCATTCAGAAATAAATGCTGATACCATAGTTGCTGTTAGCACTGCAGCACTTCAGGGCTTTGTGTGGAGTATTTAGCTGTAAAAAGCTGCTTATTATATTAAAAACCAGTGGTTTGCTACAGTTTGCAAAGGAAAGGAGGTTTTGTTTGTTTTTTGAGTCCTCAAGTGAGAGAGAAACCTTTTTGTTTGGTCCTCAACTTAAAGCCCAGAGTGGGGAACTGTACAGAGTCCCAGAATTCCTAGCTACAGTTCTGTTTAAATCTGTTGAGTTTTGACATTTATTGTATTTCCTTTACAGTAGCAACTTATTTTTCAGTTATTTGACTTACAACTAAGAGGCTTACAGTTTCAGTAGAGAGTCATGTATGTATAAAATGTAACTAAGTCTGGTAGTTCTGGTTCTAAACTAATGTCCTTAAGCAAGAGTATTAAGGGATGTACCAAGATGGCTAACTGAGAGCTACAACTGCTGAAAGCTTTGAGACTAATTTTTTTTTCTGACAAGAAATTTAACTAAAAAATAAGATTTTAGAGATACTTGATAACTATTTATATTCACCAATAGCAAGAGAAAATATTTATACTTTAAAG
>NC_056746.1:1410774413-1411016913 GCF_019279795.1 Protopterus annectens | reverse complement strand
TCAGTTCTTTCATTTCTGATAGAGATTAGGGTGGATTTTCTAAGATTTTTTGGATTGGGAGAGGAGAAATTCATTTGAAATAAGCACTGAAACATTTAAAAGCATTATAAGCTACAGGCATTCTCTGATCCTGTCAGACAACAGGATAATTTCATCAGTCATAATAATCCATATGTTTTATGAATTAATTTAATGAGTAAAAGGAGTTTTAGATGTTATGATATTCATCATACTAAGGGTGATAGGCATACTTTAGATATTTTCACTTTTACTTTTAAAACCAATTTTGAGCTTTTGTTAGAATTATTAAATATGTATATAGCATTGAACATGATAAATGTATAATAGTTTGGTAAGCCTAGGTTTTTGTCATATTCAAAAATATTTAATTTATTTATATTTCATTCTACTATGATTTTATATTTAAAGATATATTTAAAGATTTGAATATAACAGTGTTTAAATTATCAATAAATCTAGAAATATTTAATAGATAATTATATTAATATTATATAAGTAGGTATGTATCACATCATTTGTCAGATTATGTACTATTAAATATTAATTGTGGTAGAGTATTAATATTTAAGTTATAATGAGAAAAATAATTTTTAATGGCATAATATGTATTACATTTGCAGTCTTTTTAACTTATAAAACTGATATATAATTGTATATACATTTTTTGTTAGTTATGATAGCTTTTGGCTAGTTCTTGATGAATTTCTCAGTTTTGGTTTGTGGAAAGATAGTTTGGTAGTTTGTCTACTTGATAGGCATTTTAAGAACTTTGATATCCATAGATAGTAGGGCTGGGAGCTATAGAGAGTTATATAGTTGTATATTTTTTCTGTTTTCACTGTTTAGGAGTTTTAGTAGTTTAGTGTGTAGAAAGGAAGAATTCAAAATAATACAGAAAACTCACATTAGAGTTCTATGTGTATATATATATATATATATATATATATATATATATATATATATATATAGCAACATCAATTTAATAGACAGCTGCATCATATTATTTTTTGGTAAACAAATCTATCTCAAATACAAAGTATGGATAGTTTTAATCTAAAGTCTGTTAATTAAAAAAAAGAGAGACCAGTTGTTCAGTAATTAACAAACAGAATCCAAGCACATCTGAGATACTGTCCCAGCCTTAAAAATACCCCCCCCCAAAAAAGGTGCAAAAATCAGAGCCCAAACTGGTAATGAATTATCTTTCCTTTAATCTCAAGCATTAAAGGGCATCCATCACCCTTGATACTGGGACTCCATCAGAACTTATAGCAACCAGACCAACCTAGTATTTATAATAGATCAATTAAACATCACATGACTGCATGACAAACCACATAATTCTACAATAAATACATGCTCTTAATAAAATATTAAATACAGTTAATAACACATCCAACCATAGGCATTATTTTGATAATAGCATAATTACAAAGCTTTACAGCTTAGCTGCTCTTAATTTAAGTACACTACTTAATGATAGCATATGATTTAAACCTGGAGGGGGGCTGGAGTCCAGCCTTAATGGCCACAGCAGTTCATGATATTCTAGTGTATTTTCCCATGCATCTGCTCTAGGATTATGCACCACTTGTTCTATAATAAAAAATAAAAACCTTTTGTTATTGATACAATTTTGCTTATGCTTATATAAAGCATTATTATCATGATGTTTTTTAAATCATAGTAATGCTTGTAAATGTGTTTTTAAAGCTTATTCTGTTTTACCAATATAGAGCGAGTGACAAAAATCACAAAAGGCAATGTAAACCACTCCAACTGTATTATAACCACATGTGCTATATAATTTAAACTCTGATGGAACAGTTTTTAGTTTTAAAATTTATCTCTCAAAAATATATTTACACTGCTGGCATGATCCACATTTAATAATACCTTTGTTGTTTCTACAGGAGACTGTGCAATCACAATAGTTGTTTCCCCTCTCTAACCTCTCCTTTAAAATCAAGTGTGCCTCATATATAAATTGAGGACCTCCACCTATTGCATTGTTTACATAATCATAATTTTCTATAAGCCTCCATTTGTTATTACAATTTGGTTAATAAGATTTGAGACATTACCATATACCTTGTCATAATTTTTTTCATCAATGAATTTGTTAGGCTCCTTACTTATTTCTTTCCCTAAAATAGGGGTCTTTTCATTTTATGCAAACCTCATTCCTAATCTTATTCCAAGCAGATAGCCCCTGCTAACTAGCATATCCATTAATCTGTTAATTTCAGATAGAAATTGGTCATCATCACTGACAATTATAGACATTCCTACCATCTGTCCTTTAACAAGACTCCTTTTTTTGGTGGTAAGGATGATTACTAGTAAAGTGCAGAAAATTGTTGGAGGTCAGTTTCCTATACAGTTTAGATTTAAAATTACATAAATTAATATCTTTAAGTAAAGTAACATCTAAATAGTTAACAGACTCATAAGAATAAGCAAATATAAATTTTAAAAATTCTGTAGTTGAGTTTAAATAAGGTACAAAGTTAATAAGTTGTAGTACATTACCCTTCCATATTAAAAATATATCATCTAAAAAAACATAAAAAATGTTACCACATAAAGCATATACTCTGAACTAAAAACATGACGTTTTTCTCAGTACCAAAGGACTATATTGGCATATGGGGCACATGCTGCCCCATACCCAGTCCTGCTATCTGCTTATAATACTGACCCTCAAAATAGAGAAAGTATGTTCTAAAGCCATTTCCATAAATTCAACTAATATATTAACTTCTCTATTTTCCAGGGTGTCACTTTTCATACAGGCTTCTCTGAACCTTTCAATACCAATATGGTGGGGTATACATGAAAATAGATCAATTACATCAATGGTAACTGATAACCATTCATTACTGTAAAATTCCTCCTTAATATAACCCTCACAAATCACATGAATCCTTTAAGATGTAGGGATATTTTTTGAGAAAAATGTTTCAATGTTCCATCAATGTATAAGGCTAAAGATTGTGTTTTTCATCTGGCTGCAGACACAATAGGGTACATAGGGGATCTTGCATATTTTTATGTATTTTGTGTATACCAAATATCACAGGTACCACTGAGTGCTCTACCATTTAAAACTTATAAAAATTATAATCAATCTCACCTCAACCAAATAGTTCCTTAAGAAACACGTTAATCTTATTATAAAAAATATTGATCTCAATCTTAGAAACTTTGATGTATTGATACTCGTTAAGTAAATCATACATAGTGGTCAAATAATCAGTGGTATCCATCAAGACCACCCCCCCTTTTTAGGTTTCATAATTCTGAGGTCACATTTCTTTATTAAGTCAGTCATTAAAAGAAATTCCTCTTTGGTTAAATTAATCACTGTGGGACCTTGCAGTTGTTTAATCAATTTTCTGATATCCTTTTTGCATAATTTCTGAAATAAAGACAATGTAGGGTATAACAGTGGATTAAAGTATTTGTTCTGACAAATTTGCTACTTTGGGTGGGCACATTAAAATGCTCATGAACTAGAACCTTGAGATTTAATTTTATCACATACAATAAAATCCACTAATATATCAGTTATATCAATCTTAAATCTAGGGACAAACTTAAATCCTTTACTGAATAAGCTACAATGTTCCTCATTAATTGACTCTCGACTATAATTAAAAATCTTAAAGCCCTGATATTTATGTACAATCAGATAGGTTTCAGTTTCAAAAGCACATGGGTCTCCATTAGAAACAAGGCTAACAGTGTTATGAATACCTACCTCACTAACTTCTTTTAATGACTGTATTTCTCCTGGTGGTATTGACTGGTAGAATTCACATTGTGGTACCCAGAATTCTCCCAGTGTCCCATATGTGAGTTATTAATCCTTTATGTTATTTTCTCTGATCATCCAAGAGGAGGGAAATTCACAGGGTCTAAAAATAAGCATTTCCACCAGTTGCATAGGAATTCTCATCAACTGGTTGCCCATGGAAATCATTATTGATTGTGTAATTAGTTATTCTATTAATATCCATATTATCTTCAGGTGAATGGCATGATCCTTTAGCTTTTGGTAATAAGTAGCCTTCCCTTCAGAATATTCAATATTGTTCCTTTTAAGTTTATTACATTTTATTAATTTTGCTTTTTCTTACACAGCATCTAAGTTCTTAAAAACATTACTATACTCAGGAGACTTCACTTCATACAATAAGTCATCTTTTAGAGATGAGTCCAATAAATTGATTTCATCCAACAATTTGATCATCTCTTTCCAATTAAATCTAATCAAAATTCTCATTATTTTACACCCAGACTCATCAAATGTCATAATAACTTCATTTAATAAAGAAGCATCTTCAACACCATTTGGAAATGTCCACTGCCTGAGCTCCTTAGGGACCCTTCCTCATGACACACATTCTCTTAAATATGTATTATCTAATGGTGTCTTGTATTGTAAAAGCTTTTCCTCAAAAGTCTTTAATTGATCTTGAAACATCAAACTTACTTGTTGAACTGTAATTTTCAGATGGAATCCTGTAAACAAATCATTTAGCCAACTATTAAAATCTATATCTGTGTTAGATACTTGTGGTGGAGATATATTAGCTCCATGAGTGCTCATACCCAATTCCTTTCTTGTTTGAGCTGCCTGGGTGTGTGTTGTGGTGGACAAAACCATATTGGAGTAGTCAATAATATTATTATGGGCACTAACAATCCAATCTTTAAAAATGCATTTATGAGCATTAATGTGATTTTAAAAAATCGTGATAATAATGCTTTATATAAAAGTAAGCATTGTATAAACAGCAAACAACATTTTTTTATTATAGAACATGTGGTACCCAATCCTAGGGGAGGTAAATGGGAAAATGCACTAAAATATCATGAACTGCTGTGGCAGTTAAGGTTGGGTACCAGCATCCACCAGGTTTAATTGATATGTTATCATTAAGTAGTGTACTTAAATTAAAACCAGCTAAGCTGTAAAGCTTTACAATGATGTTATTATCTAAATATTGCCCATAGCTAGATGTGTTATTAACTGCATGTAATTAGGGTGAGGTGCATTTATTCTAGAATTTATTTGACTTGTCATGTGATTTTTAATTGATCTGTTATAAATGCTGGGTTGGTTGCTATTAGTTCTGATAAAGTCCCAGTATCAAGGGGGACAAAGGTGTGTAATGTTTGAGATTAATGGAGAGTTAATTCATTACAAGTTTGAGCTCTGATTGTTATACCTTTTATGGTGCTTATTTTTAAGGCTGGGCCAGTATCTCAGATGTGCTTGGGTACTGTCTGTTAATGTAAACGGATTAAATAATGACAACAAAAGGAAATCATTAATGAAGTATTTAAAAATAAACAGAGAGGACATTCTATTTTTTCTAGAGACCCATTTGGTAGCTAATGATATGCAATATGTACACAACACAGGCTAAGAAATGCTATCATCTGCTTCTTTTAACAATAAAAAAAGGAAATGAACTGCTATACTTTGGAAAAAAATCTACTGCAATGTCTAGGGTTATGGAATCTATTAATAATCCTAAAGGACTGTACACATTTGTAGCAATTAAGTATAATAACAAACTCTATAGACTAGCTGATTTATACTGGATCCCCGGAATAGATGCAAAAGTGGCTAAAGATCACTTAAATTTATTACAAATTCACTGGAAGGGTAGTGTAATTTTAGCTGGAGAGTTTTAACTGTATATCTAGTACTAAAGATACACGTGAGCAGAAGAAAGCTAAAATTCTAGCAACCAGTAAATCATAAAATGAATGGATTAACAATAATAACTTAATTGATTTAGTAACAAAAGTGGAAGATAAGTCATTATTTTTCACTCACTATTCCAAAGAGCATGGGACACAACCACAGCTTGACATGTTTGTACTTCTATGGCTCTGTTTAATAAAGTTAATTATTTTAAAGATATTCCCTGCCATTTATCTGATCATAATGCATGTTAATATAACAATGGATTTTAAAAAAATGAATTATCTACAGAATTCCAGTATATATGATGAAACTGAAAGAATTTAAGAGTTATCTTAAGGAACAAATAGAGGATTTTCTATCCTTGACTGTCAAAAGCCAGATTAGTCACATCATATTAAGGGATTCTTTAAAAATACACATTAAAGATAGAATGGGAAGATAGTCTAGCAGTGGGACAAAGAGTTATTAGAAAGGCAAGATCATATACATAAAGCAAGGTTTGGACAACAGACAAATAAGTTACATAATACTGAAATTATTAAAAAATAATAATAAAATATAAAATGAAATAAACACATAGAGATATCCCTAGAAAAATTAAAACTACAAAGTTATGCATTGACTACAAAAACTCTCCACAAATTATCTAATAGAAGTAAGATGTTAAGCAAAAAGCAGAAATCGATAGTATTATAATTCTCCATACTGATAAGCTTAATTCAGGTATAGAGGAAATTCTCAATTTATTTAAAACATCCATGAATATCTTATTAAAAATATTTTTATGACTGCAAAATTGATAAGTATTTAAAGAAAAATATTACTAATAAGCTAAATAATCAGCAACTATCACTGTTAAATAAACCTATTACTCTGAATGAAATTAAATATTTTTTAAAAAAGGTAAAAATGGCCAAGCTCCAGGGTTAGATGGTTTAAGTATTGTGTTATATATTCTGCTTCTGTTAAATGTTTTAGAGTTACTGACTGAAGCTTTTAGGATAGTCCAGAGTGATAAAATAATTCTTCTCTCGTACTTTTTCTGTAATTTCACCTATACTTAAAACAAGGAAAGGATAAAAAAAGTTAGTTTTATCATGTAGACCTATTTCATTTTTAAATGTAGATTATAAAGTATTTACTTTCTTTTTATCATAGGACCAGAGGAAGTTACTAGGGTAATGGCTCTAGGGCCCTAAAAAGCCTAGCCAAGTTTTACCCTTATATCCATGATCAGCACCTATTGTCCCTGCCCAAGAGGGACACAGGTGGAACCCTCAGGGAAAATTTATGGTTACCTATCCAATCATCCAGATTGCATTTGAAAAGGGCCAATGAGGTGCTCTGTTTGACATGAAGTGGAAGTCTGTTCTAAAGGTGTGGTAACCTGTGGGAAACAAATCTGTCCCTCCAGCAGCGTCTATTAATTTCACATGCCAGGTTAAGGTTTTCAGAGTGAGTAACTTGTGTACCATTTGACTTGTGGATATGCAGCATTTCCAATAAAGCAGGGTCAGAGATTGCCTTATATTTAAGGCAGAGATCACCTCTGAGTAGTCTGTATGAAACAGAACAAAGTGACAGTTATTTCAGACAATCCACATAAGACAAATGCTGAAGACCTTGAATTTTCCTTGAGGAACCTTTGGGGTCTCTTCAATTGTTGCAGGTGCTTGGAAAAGTACATACCAAAAGGGAGGTTGTGCTCAATTATTGGCTTGATGAAGGAAGAGTACAGGGAGGTTATTTTTTCTGGAGGCAATGCCCTTACTTTATGAGATGAGCAATATAGAGTGCCCTTCTTACCACTGCGGAGATATGGTGATTGAAGGTAATGTTACTGTCAACCTGTGTGCCCAGGTCTTTCACCACAGAGTGGGTGCTTAGCGTATTTTTATTGATGTGATAGTTAGCAGGAATGTTGCTCTTACTGAAAGGGATGCTAATGCATTCTTTTGCATTGAGTTTAAAGCCGTGACTTTGGCACCAATTATTTGTTTGCATAAGACCCTCTTGTTGGATGTTGACATCATTTGGGGATTCTATGACTGCTCCTAGTTTGCAGTCATCAGCAAACTTTGTCAGCCACAAAACTTTATTTTTTGCTTGTACTTTGGAGAAATAGATTCCAAATAGTAGAGGTCCCAGGACTGATCCCTGTGGAACACCACTGGTTACAGGACTGCTGTTGGAGGTGGAGTCCCTTATTTTGACTATATGTGTTATATCAGTGAGCCAGTTAGTGACCAATCCAATGATATAAGGATTGATACCTAGCTGGTTGAGTTTATCAATGATGTCTGAGTGGGGACTAGTGTCAAAAGCTTTTCCTGTGTCTAGGTGGTCCGTTAGATTTCTCCTTGTCCAGGGCCTGTCTTGAAGAAGTCCACCAAGTTTAGCAGGCATGCTCTCCCTTTGACAAATCCAAACTGAGTAGGGTCAAGTGTTTGGAGATTACTTATATCTTTGTTGATAAGATCCATGATAATTCACTCCGTGGCTTTACAGATAAGGCTAGTCAGTCTAATAGGTCCATAGTTCCCAGGGTCAATGGAAGCACCATCTTTGTGCAAGGGAATAACGGTGGCCATTTTCCATTCAGCTGGGATGAAGCTGGTGCTTAGACTATGATTGAAAAAAATACCCATTTGTGATGCTAATTCTTACTGGAGCCCATGTAGGATGCAGGCTGGGATGTAATCAGGTCCCATAGATGTGTTTTTGGCCATAGAGAGAAGGTGGGGGACAGGTGGCAGGGATGTCATGGGGTATGTGTGGTGGGGACAGGGGAGTGAAGTTTTGACAGAACCTGTCAGCCAACAGGTTAGCTATGAGCACAGGCTCAGTATATGTGGTATCATTAACTACTAGTTTAGCACAAATCTGGGCCTTTCCTTTTAGGTTATGGATGTAACCGAAGAATGTCTTATGGTTGTCCTTAGTTGAGGAAGCTAATTTGGATTCATATTTTGCTTTAGAAGACTTCACAAAAAGTCTTATTTGCTTGTTTAAGCTGAGGAGGGAATGTTTCCAGTTTAGGGCTTGTTCCCTCTTAATCTTAGAAAGCAATTTCTTCCTCTTATTGTACAGTCTTTTAATGGCAGTTGTCCACCAGACAGGTTTGCTCTTCCTTGAGGAGCTTGTTTGGGTCCTATCAAGTATGACTGAGTTAGCACAGTTACACAGTGTTTGTACAAAGCATTGGTGTAGAACTTGGCATAGTTGCCAATTCCATCTGAGGGGGGAGGTGCAGTGAAGCTATATATACCATCCTGTAAGAAGTTATAATCTGCTTTGGAGAAATGTTTAGTTTAGTTGCTCCTGGGGGGGGGGGCAGTCAGGTGTGATAGTTACCTTGAATGTGACTGATTTGTGGCCAGATATCACCAGGGAAGCCTTCACAGTGGGGCTGGTACAGTGGACCCCCATATTGGTAAACAACAGATCCAGGCTGTTTTTCTGCCACAAGATTAAAAGTATAAATGATTAGTCCAGATAAAATCATTTCAGCTAAAAGAACACTCATCCATTTACCTGCTTAACTGAATAAACTACTGGAAACTACAACAAGATGTCTTTATGCTTCCCACAGGGAGGTTATTAGAGACAGAGTCTCCTAGATCTGCTAACTAAAGTGATTTTATCTGGACTAATAATTTATACTGTATTTCTTGTTAGTCCTGCCACTCCCTGGGTCACAAGTGGGATACCAGACTTCACTTGAGCTTTCTGGATTACCTGTGTTTCCAAGATTAATAGATATAATAAATAAAATAATAAAGATAGAAGAGATTTAAAGTTAATAGATTAATGTATGATAATATCAAAAGAGCAATCATTTTGCATTTAGCAAATGTATTGAACAGAATATTTGGCTCCAATCAGTCTAGATATTGAATGAACTATTGATTCTGTGGATTGGAACCATTCATTTAAAACTTTAGAAGTATTTGCATTTCCAGAACAATTTATTGCAATATGAAGAGATCTCTATGGGAATTCTAAAGCATATAGTTAAATTGGATCACATATATCTCAACTAGGGCGGCCGCGGTGGTGCAGCGGTTAGCATTGCCGCCTCACAGCAAGAGGTTCTCCAGTTCAATCCTCGGCTGGGGTACCTTCTGTGCAGAGTCTGCATGCCCTTCCCGTTGTCACATGGGTTTCCTCTGGGTACTCTGATTTCCTCCCACATCCCAAAGACATGCTGTAGGTGGATTGGACACTCTAAATTGGCCCTAGGTGTGAGTGTGTGTGTGTGTGTGTGTGTGTGTGTGTGTGTGTGTGTGTGTGTGTGTGTGTGTGTGTGTGTGTGTGTGTGTGTGTGTGTGTGTGTCTTCTGTGGAAGGTTGGGCACTGGGCTGGCAAATCAACACTGTGAAAACTCCACTGCCAATCATGAGCGGACAGGTGATCCACTGTGGTGACCCCTAACCGGGAAAAGCAGAAAGAAAAAGAAGAAGAATATCTCAACTGTTTACCCTAAACAATGGTACAAAACAAGGATGCCCATTGTCTCCTTTATTGTTTGCATTAGTCATTGAACCCTTAGCTAGTAATATAAGCAGCAAAGATAACATTAATGTTTTTTTCAACTAGTAAGGATTTTCAAGCTAAAATACAACTTTTTGCACACAATGTTTTATTAACTATAGGAGATCTAAACAACTCAATTGAAGAAATAGATGGAGAAATTGGAAAATTTCATGAAATTTTGTTATTGAAATTTAACAATAATAAAACTGAAACCATAGTGATGAATGAACTACTAGATACTGAATTAAATATAAATATAAATGTAAAAACATTTTGGGAATGGAAAGAATTAAAATATTTAGGAATACATTTATCAAGATATGAAAAAGATTATTAATCATAATTTTGAAAAATTACTGAAGAAGCATTATTCCTTTTTCATTTTTATTTATTTAACATTTGTTTACCAGGAAAGTCCTACTTGGAACAAAGCCATTTTTCAGCAGAGGACCGGGATGAAATGCTCCAGACACATGCCTTTGTAACATGGGAGGAAACCAGAGTACCCAGAGAAAATGTACATGAACTCAAGGAGGACATGCAGAGTCTGCACAGAAGGCACTCCAGCTGAGAATCGAACTGGACTGCTGCACCATTGTGCCTTCATTATTGAAAATGGATTGAGTTTTTTTTTTGTTACTTTTGAAGATAGGATATTCCTTATTAAAATGATCATATTACCTAAGATTATTTATATATTGCAATCTATATGCTTAATAATTGATAAAAAATGTTAAAGATAATGAAAAAAAATATTAACTTCATTTTTATGGTATCCTAACTAAAAAGCTAAGAATTGCTTATTAAAACATATTGATCTTTGGGAGGACGTGGTATTAGCTTTTTGATACAGAATCTTACTCTATTGTTACATGTTTAGCTCTATTATACTCTGGCTATACTCAACTTGCACTAGTCATTGGAAAACCATTCAGGAGAAGATTATACTAAACTCGTATAGGTTTATCAAATATGATTAATTAGAAGCATATAACAATCCCTTCAGTTTGTTAATAAAACATACTTTAGAAGGAATTTAATTTCGGTCCTTGGAGTTCTCATATATGAAATCAATCCTAAAAACAGCTAGGAAATATGTTTATTAAATCTAATTAATTTTAAAATGGAAATTCTTATTCTTTCCCATTGTATACACCTATAGATTTGTGGAAACCCAGAGTACTGTTGAAATGACTATATTAAAAAGGAATGCGCTACTATTATGTTCTGATTACTTTGAAAAAGGGAATGCTAAGTCATTAGAACATTTAATGAAAGATTATAAGTTGGATGAATATGTTGATCAGCTAATACTATCCATTAGAAAGAAATTAGATGAATGTGTAGATAATATGAGTGAAAAGGAGCAGAACGCTATTCCCCAATTATATGAATATACGGTTGCTATTACTGAAGGTAAATTAACCTACAAAGGAAATCTATCAAAGTTATATAAGTTAATTATAACTAATAGTAATAACTTTGAGGTAAAGTTTTGGAATTTTTTATATAGCAATGTATTAAATGAATCAGTTGATGATAAAACTACAAGTGTGCTACTTAAGTCAGTCAAACGTCTTCAAGACTATACTGAAAAGTTTTATTTGAAGATATATAGAGAGCATTTGCTATACCTTATAAAATTTCCATATTTAGTAAAGTGACTTTTTTTCAGTTAGCTGGACATTCAATAAGGATGTAAAAGCTGATTGGGCACATATGTTTATGGATTGTGAGGAATTAAATGTTTATGAGGAAGAGATAAGTTGTTGTTTCTTTCGGCTTTTCATGGTTAGGGGTCGCCACAGCGGAACTCCGGTCCACTAATGATTGGTAGCTGATTTTTACGTGCCGAGTTACCAGCCCAGAAGATGCTCTAGCTGAGAATCGAACCGGACAGCATCTTACTATGAGATGACAATGCTACTGCAGCTCCACCACCGAAGAGATAAGTAACCTTTATAAATGATTATTGTTTGATAATTGTTCTTTAAATAGGTCAACAATATTAATGAATGTTCCACTTCCATTATCTTTAAAAGCTAAACAGAAAAAAAATGTTTTGGAGTCTCCTTGCAGTAACTAGAAAAATTATTACAAAAAATTTGAAAACAAACTCAGTTCCTACATTCAATGACTTTTTAAATTTAATAACAGTGTTATGTAAAACTGAAAAAAGAAGTGATTAGAATAAGGTCTGTAAATCATATTAAGACATCTGTTTGCTGGGATAACCTTGAAATGTTGCTATTGAAATACCAAGATATTTGATTTGTTAACCACACTGGATTAGTCTAATGGTTTATTATATTTATGACACTGTATAATAGTATGTGATATTGAATTTCTTCCTTTCTCTCTCTATATATATTGTATATAGGTTAAATGAATATTTTTCTTAAGATTTCTTAAAATTCTGTTGCACAGCATTGCTGTATTACTTAGCATTGCTTTATTTATTGACAGCAACAGTTTTAATTCTCATTTTATTATGATTTGAAACCTCATATTAAAGAACATTTATCCTATACATTCATCTCCTGTAAGGTGATACTCAGGTTACTAGCATCTCAGTGTGGCCCCTTTGGCTTTGAAGACTGCATCTGGGGTGCTATGTTATTCATCCACATGGTGGCCTTGTGGGGGGGGGCGGCAGTCCTAGAAAAAAATTGCCTCATCTGTCATTTCTAGAGTATCTACCCAGTACCTTCTGAACTATGTTTAAAACTTATCAATCACCTCCCATTTATACTCTGACATTGTGCCATCATGACTAATTTTTATGGTTGTGTGCATTATAACTTGCAAAGCATAAAGTAAACTACTTTACAAAGCAAACAATTGCTTAAAGAGGTCCTCATCTTGAAGTGCTTCACTGAAAAGTTTTAGACTTTTTACCCTCTGGTAATTTTGACAGTATGGGTTCTGTCGGTGAGCCAACTGGCTACCCCTCTAGTGACATATGGGTTAATCCCCATTTTTTAATTTCTCTAAATCTTTTGGGTTTCTAATACCATGACAGGAATGAACCCCATTCCTTAGTCAAAGTACGATCAAAGTTCATGAAATTAGTATTGTTTCAATCTTTGATGTCAGCCAGAATTGCTATTCGTAACACCCACAATGTGCCCAGTAATGACTCCATCTACAATTCGTATGGAGTTTTATGTATTGGTAGCATATCTAGATATCATTGTATATTCTTTTTTTTATAAGACCTGTTGCTCCTACTACTATTGGAACTGTCTGTGTATCTTTCTTCCACATTGCTCTCATTTCTGCCTGCAAATCCTGATATTTTATGACTTTGTGTCTCTGTGTACGCAAGACACTGTAGTCACTGGGTGCAACAATTTCAATGATCAATGCTACTTTTGTCTTCTTTTCATGGACCACTATATCTGATTTTCTCGCATCCATCTTTTGAACTGTTGATAATGGGTGATCCGATGTGATGTAGACTTCATCATTTTCTATGATGCTTTGTGGCTCGTTTCCAGTGTTTTCAGCTACTTCAGTATTATAATGTTTGCAATCCCCAGTGCAACAGTCTCGCCAAATGATTATGCCTTTCAGTATATAGTCCTTCTGCCATTAGTATGTCACAACCAGCAACAAGGTGTGCAACTGTTTCCAGTTCTGTTTTACAAAACCTACATTTGTCTGTTTCTTCCACATGTTCAATGGTCTTTGTAAATCAATATGTATGTAGTCCACTATCTTGGGCCGTCAGTATTAACCTTTCATCTTTTGGTTTGAATTTGCCTCTCCTTAACCACTCCTGCATTCATTCCAGATCAACATGAGGTTTTTCTAGGAGTTGTCTATACTTACAATTATATTTATATATTTTCCATATTTCTTGACTTCTCATCAGATCCTTCACCTTATATTCTTTCTTTTGTTTTTTGGCACATTCAGTTGCTGCCTGATTTTTATCTGCTTCTGGTTTGATTTCCATTCCTGGTTGATGCTGATATGCTTCTGCTAGACTAAGCAGGAAAGTTATCTTAGATTTATTCTCCTCATGTTTCAAAACTTTCACTATGTTTGGGTCTTGTGAGGTCAGCAGATATGCTTACAGTCCCATGATTGCAGATCTATACGTGTAATCAGTTCCAAGGAGGCCCATACCTCCTTCAGAACAGTAAATATATAACCTTGGTATGCACTGATTTTTATAAATAATTTGATGAGCATGAAACACCCTTCTTGTTTTGTTATGTAATCTATCCAACACCTTTTGGGGCCAGTCAATCACTCCAAAACTGTAAGCTAGGACAGGAAGAGCAATTGGTTTATAGTTTGAACTTTGTTCCTAGATGTCAACTCTGTTTTCAGGATTAATTTAAGTCTTCTAAAATATTCCTTACTGAGTTTTATTCACATTTGTTCATGTTTTATTGTTGATCCTTCATCAGTTGCAAAGTATTTATACACTAACTTTTGCTCAAGTTCTTTTATATCACATTCTTGTCCCAAAGTGATGCTTTGTAGCTCATGTTTCATGCAGCTTTCCTGCTTTAAAGGTTGCTTTTGCACATTTAGGAAGACCAAATGACATTCTTATATCAGCAGAAAAAGTTTTGAATACTTGCAGTTGTATTTTCAGTTCCTCATCTGATGAGCTATACAGTTTTAAATCATCAACAAAGAGAAGATGAGAAGTCTTTACACTTTGTTGTTTTCTGGGGGCAAAATTATAGCCATAACCTGATCTGTTAAGCAGACAGCTTAATGGGTTAAGAGCAAGACAAAAGAGCAGCGGTAGCAGAGAGTCACCCAGGAATATCCCCCTTTGGATTCTTATACCTGGAATAATAATTTGTCTTTTATTATGGCTAAACTGCAAAGTGGTTTGCCACTGTTTCATGGTCACTGCAATATAGTTTATCAGTGTAGGGTGTATCATACATTTTCAAGCACGCTTTTATCCATGAATGTGGGATACTGTCAAATGCTTTTTTGTAATCTATCCATGCCATACTTAGATTCTTCCCCTTTTTACAGTTCTCCACTATGACTTTAACAACAAACAATCCTTTGTTCCATATAACTTTCTTTTATTACCTTTTTGTTCTATTGCCATAATTGAGTTTTCTTCTAAATGACTATAAACTCTGTCAGCATCAATTCCAGTGTATAGTTTATATGTCATCAGAAGGCAAGTTATTGGTTTATAATTTTTAGGGAAGCTTGCAGGTTCAGGTTCATTGTTTTTCCTGTTGTAGCCAGGCTGGAGTCTGTTCAGGATGTGCATATAAATAGATCTCATAGCTAATTCTTCTTGCAAAGATGTTAATACTTTAGCCAGAAATTTGGTACTGCATCTGGGCCTGGGTTTTTCCAATTAGAGGCTCTTCTTAACTTTGTTTCAGTCTCTCTGGCTGTTACTTTATCCCATTTCATATCCTGTACATTTAAACTTCTTATTCTTTCTTTTAATGCTTGCATCCATTTACATCTTTGTTACGTTCTACAGGATCTTCATAAATACTTCTCCAAAATGTATCTATTTCTTCTTTTTTGGTGGTCTTTCAATTCCTTTTACCTTGTTTCTCAATTCTCTATAAAACTTTTTTGGGTCATCGGTAAATTGCTTATTTTGTACTTTTCCTTTATATTTATCTGTGTATTTTCTACGTTTTTCTGCCTGTACGATATTTTTAGTTTATTATTTGCTACAGTGTATAATACATCTTGATCCATTGTAATACTACACATTGTTTTTATCACTTCTGTCTTTCTGAGTATTTTTGTGGATCTGTTCCCTCTTTTTTACTTTTTTAAAAGTGACACTTCTTGTCTTAATTGCTTTATAGTTTTCTCTATTTGATATCTCCATGATGGCATTCGATTTTTCCCTGCCCTTTTCCTTACTCCCTGTGTTCTTCTGGTAGAACTTTATCTGTTATTAATTTGGCCGCACAGTAATGTATCCTATTTACTTCTCTTATATTGCATGAATCTCTATGGACAGTCCTAACTACTGTATTCCTTTGTTCTATCAAACTTCTAATATTTTGGGTTTTACTGACCTTCTGCAGTTTATTTCTTTCATTGACCTTAATACGTCTATCTGTTTGTATTAAATCAATTAACTCTTATCTTAGATAATGTGCTTCTAAACTGAGGGCACATTCTTTGTTCGCCATTTCCTACAGGCATTCTATAGAAAGTTCCAGAGATTCTTTCTGTGCACCTTCTCTTCAGTTTCACCCTGTGTCATCAGTTGCTCTTTCATATGGGAGCTCACTGGCCTATCACTCTATGACATTGACTGTGTCAGAGTTGCCATGGTTTCCTGTTCTTTCCCTTACTGTATGACTCCAACTGAACCTTTGTACTGGTTTCCTGTGCGAGGCTCTGAAGTATCTTCATATGTCAACTGATTAGATGCTTCCTGCTCCACTGGGTTCTACTTAATTTGGGTGTCCATTTTTCTGTCCTGTTGTGTTGTTATCTGAGTTACGTTTTCTACACTAAATCCTTCATTTTGCAGGTGATCCATAACCTCAGTTATTATTTCTTTAACTTTCCCTTACCTAATCCTCTTTTCTGCTTTTCCTCTGTTTTCTTATTTTTTGTATTGTGAAATTTTCCATATCCAGATGTCTTTGCCTGTATTTCCCTTCAAATATCTATGGTGCTGCTCTTTTTGCACTGATTAGTTTTGCTTTCTCCTTTGCATAAATATTGCACCACATTCAATCTCTTTTTCTTTCCCACGTCCATATTCCTTCTTCAGATGTCTCCTGCTCCTCTTGTTTCTCCTTACTTTGGGAAATAGTTATTCCATCATGTTGTGATATGGCCTGTGTTAGTCCTTCACTTTGCAAATATTCTATAACTTCAGCTTCTATTTTTTTAACTTCTACTTGGCTAATCTTGTGTTCTACATTCCCTCTTTGTGTTTTTTTTTTTTATTGTGAAAGTTTCCATATCTGGATGGCTTTGCCTATATTTTTCCTTGCGTATCTTTGGGACTGGCTTTTTTGCGTTGATTAATTTGGCTTTCGCCTTTGCATAAATATTGCATCTATCAGATCTCTGGGAGAGTTTCTTGATGATACCTGAGTGTTTCTTCTTTAGGTACAATAGCATAAGGCATTGGGCTTGAATTTGGCATAAGCATTACTTTCATGCTTTTTAGTTTTTCCTTTGTTTTTACATAAACACTTGCTTATTCTCTATCAATAAGTGGTGTGACCTTCCATTTGTAGTAGGCTTATTGTTGTCTGCAGTCTGATGCTTTTAATGAGGATTAGTTCAGGTTGGGTCCTTTCGTCTACTGCATACCATTTAGTGCAGTGCTTCCTTTTTCACATATCCACATGTTTATCATTTGTGCTTTACTTGTACATCTTAATCACATTATTATTTTGCTCTCTGCAGTAATGTTTTCACCTGTTTAAGCCTATAGTCATTTGTACAGATTCTTCTGATATCATGTATGACACTTCACCTCCTCTTTCAAATCACATTATCATGCTATCATACTAGAAAATCATTATTGTAAATACTGTCATACCCTTCTGTTATATTGTCCTTAGCCTCCTATATCTTAGTGATTGTGATCACCTGGGTTGTGCCTGAAATTCATCTCTTGTGATCAGTGCACAACACTGGTAAACATACATAGACAAATAAATATATCAATTCATAAATAATGTTTATTCTTTCATAGAAGTAATCAGTAAAGAAGTGACTTCTATGTCCATATTTTCAGTCTTGCTCTCTCTCTGTCAGTTTTTTTGGCACTACACAACACTTAACAGATCCTGTCACAGTATTTATTTCCTCTGTTTGCCATCGTTTTGCCTCATTATTCATGCACTTAATGTATTCACCTTCTACTTTATTTGTAATGATTTGTGTTTGAATTCCTATTGTTTAAATTAGTCATTCATTTCTTTTTCTCTTACATTTGCATGTTCTATCAGTATAGTATTTCTCATGACACCTCCAACAACCGTGTATAATAGGAGGAAGAAAATCATGGCAAAAATTAGGAGGTGCAGCACCCAGCAGGATAAAAACACTCTAATCAAACTAAACAAATAACTCAGAGGACAAATAAAGTTTACCAAAGCCAAATTTGAGGAAAGTTTGGCCTCCTGGACCAAGGACAACCACAAAGCATTCTTTAGCTATGTCTGCAGCCTCAAAAGCAATACACAATTGTGTGCAGAGCTCATTGTAAATGGAGCCAACTATACTGAGCCAGAAGATATAGCAAACCATCTGGTGCATAAATTCAGCTCCAACTTTACTCCTCTCTCCCCCTCAACTTTCCCTCAGGAAATATCATCAAATATAACTCCACCTACTATCACTTGGGAACAGGTCCTTAATGCTCTCTCTCTAAGACCAAGAACACTGCATCAATGGACCCAGACAATATCCCAGAATGCCTTCTAAGTAACATCAAACATGACCTATCAAGGCCTCTGGAGTTACTATTTAACTGTAGTCTTCAAACAGGCTTCATGCCTCATGAATGGAGAAAGGCAACAGTCATCCATCTGCACAAAGGTGGGCCATCTACAGACTCTGGAAACTACAGAACCATAAGTCTCACTAGTCTAATATGTAAAGCCATGGAAAGAATTATCATGGAGATGTTCAATAGAGATATAGTAAACCTCCAGACACTGGACCCAATCCAGTTTGGTTTCGTCAAGGGCAAATAGTGCCTACTCAACCTGTTGGACTTCTTTGAGAAGGTCACCAAGGCAATGGATGAAGGCAAAATTATTCACACTGCCTACCTTGACCTGGCCAAGGCATTTGACACAGTACCCCACTTGGGCATTGGTGACAAACTCAAGAGGTTAGGTACAAACCTGTATGCCTCCTGGTGGATAGCCAACTGGCTCACAGAAAGGTCCCAGGAAGTTAGAATTGGGGAGTCCACCTCTACAAAGAGGACAGTCACAAGTGGAGTCCCTCAGGGATCAGTCCTTTGACCACTCCTTTTTGGCATTTACTTCTCAGAAGTCAAGGCCAATGTCAGTGGTTTCTGGCTGACTAAATTTGCATATGATTGCAAATTAGCTGCTGTCATTGAATCTCACACTGACACAAATGTTCTATAATAGGGGCTGACACAAACAAACAACTGGTGCCAGAGTCATGGACTAAAACTCAATACGAAAAAATGCATAATAGCATCCTTTGGGAAGTCATCCATCCCTGGTAACTATCATATTGACAACACACCCCTTAGAGATGACCCAGTAGTCAGGAACTTAGGGACACACATAGATAGTACTCTAGGCTTTGATCATCACGTGTCTACAGTGGTAAGAAAATCATTCTATGTTGTGCAACTTATAAACAAATGGCATCTAAGTCCAAGGAAGTAATTGTTCCACTGTATTCGGCATTCATCAGACCTATCATTTAGTACAATGCCCCCTTTGGTATGTACCTAACCAGGCATATCCAACAATTTGAACATCCACAGAGGTTCCTCACTAAAAGAATACAGGGCATAAGTAATATGTCTTATGCATGCTGCCTCAAGGCCCTATCCGAGGATTCTGTCTCCTACAGGCTTTTGAGGGGAGATCTATGCCTGACATACAGGGAATTGTCAGACCCCACTCTGATGGACCTCCTGCATATCTACAAAACAAAAAGCAACAGAATTACCCATTCTAAAGTCTTAAACCTTGCCTGTGATATAAATAGGACCTGCTGGAGAGATAGGTACACATCCCAGGGACTACACCATCTATGGAACAGGCTCCTCATCCATGTGAAGCAGAGTTCCTTTCTAACCCAATTCAAGTGCAACTTGGACATTTGGATGGGAAACCGGAAATTCATCCTTGGTTTGTCTCTAATGGACACAGGTGACCTGCAAATGGTTCATCTCCCAGGCCCATGCTTACAATTATCAAGGGTAGCAGAACTTGTCAGACATTTGGGATACGTGGCTATACTTAAAATGGCCCTTGTGGTTGTTAGTCTAGTAAACACCTATCAACCTATAAATCAACACATATTAGCTTTGTATGATACTCTGCTACACCAGCAACATGCTTGTTTCACAACAGAGTTAGTATTCTGTTAACGATTCACTCAACTATTTCTTTCATTTTGGTTTTAAGGTGACATCTTTGTACTGTTTCAATAGATAATGCTACGTTTAATGCTTGCATAAGGGCCATATCTCCTTAAACAGAAGTCTCTTTTGTATTCTCACAATGTGTCCCATACATAAAACCCTCTTAGCATATTTGTCAGTCCTTCTCCAAACTTGCAAATCTCAAGAATTTTAAGCACCTGTGCTATATATTATATTATACTTTCCTACCTTAGTTGTTTTCTCTTATGCTGTCTAAAAATGCTCTGCATTAATCAAGGGTTTTGGATTTAAATTCTTCTCTAGTGTTTCTTTGATATGCTTAGTTGTTTTAGTTGGCACTACTTGACTGTACCACAGTTTGTGTGCTGCAGCACTCCTCATATTTAGCAGCACTTGTACTATTTATTCACCTCCTTCACCTGGGATGACATTTACATAATGTAGTTTCACTGTCTAATCATATGTGGCTTAATGTTTATTTATTGATGTGTCTTGTCCACTTAACATTTGTTAAAGATGACCTCACTCTCACTCTCTTTATCTCACTCTCTCGTCCGTTGTGAGACTCAAGCTCTCCTCTGACTAGTGAAGCTTTAAACTTGTATCTCTCATCTTCTGGTTATAAAAGGATCATGAAAGTTGCTATCTTGGTAACCACCTGAGAGGTTCATCCAAACATGTCAGCATTGAATTTCCTGTACTGGAGGATTCAGAGATGATTCCATCTAGACGGTTTATGCAGTGTGATTCATTGAGACTCCCAGTGAAAGTGTGATGGTCAAATTGAGGAATGGGGAATCTACTCTTTTAGTTGCACCCCCCCAAGTCAAGAAAGGCTGCCAGGCTAGTGCTAAGGAGGCACCCACAGGTACTCCTACACCAGCTGAGACTATGATGATTGCCCAGATCTTGAATGAACATGCGCTGTGTGAAATCTTGGGGGGCATGCTCCAATGCTGTGGTACTGTCTCCATTAAGAAGTAAAGTTCATTACATTCATTAGGCCAAGTACAGGTCATAGATCTGCTCTCAAACATGAGGCCCATCACCTGGCACAAGATGCTTGCATGCCATTAACTAATTGTTTTACATAATGGATGACACAGGCAATCCTTTTTGATCTGGAAGTACTAGAATATCCCCATTTCCTCAGACACCCCAGAAGAAACTATTTTAGGGATCCTGGCATCCTTGTAATAGAGGCAGTTATGGATAATGACACCTCCCTCTGTATACTTTCCTTCCAGATGACCTCCCACATTTGGGAGACTATCTCCTTTTCCTCTAGCTCTCTATAGGAACATAGTTCTGAGACTCCTGTTATCCTTGTGACAGAGACAGACATGGATTATGAGACCTCCTATCCACATAGTTTCCTTCCAAATGATTCCCTTTCTTTTGGGAATACAATCTATCTTATGAAGATTATTATGGACTGGCTGATCATCCCCTGCCTTTTCCCAAGAAAGAGTCAGTGTAGTATGCAGGAAAATGTATATATAACCGTCAATCATGCTCCGATGCAACATGCCATTAAAGGTACCATTCCTGCACAGCTGATAAAAAAGTGATTGTGTCTAGATCTATGGATGTCATTGCCCCCCTTTATTTAGCCCTTATTAGGCCAGTCATTGAATATAATGCCCTCTTTGGCATGCATCTGACAAGAAACATGCAACAACTGGAACACCCACAGAGATACCTTACCAAAATGATATAAAGCTTGAACAGCATGCCCTTCATGGACTGACTAAAAGCCCTGTCACCATACTTGGTATCATATAGATTGCTAAGAGGTAACCTGTGTCTGGCATACAAGGCATCCTGCGACCCATTACTTGCAGATTTAGTGCACACCAGTAAGTCAAATGGCATCAGAAATACTCAGTCTAGGGATTTTAACCTCTTCTGCAACATCAACAGAAAGATTGGGAGGAACAGGTATATTTTGCAGAGGAAACCACTGCTCTGGAACAGACTGTCTTTCCACATAAAACAAAGTTAATTCCTGTCCATTTTCAAAATCAACTTAGATCTATGGATGGCAAACGGAAAATTTACCCCAAGACTGCCACCTCTTCTACTAATGGACAGAGGCAACTCCTAAATGCTTTATCCCATGCATGCATGCATCCCCTCAAATTATCTATGGTATGACTTCATTTATTCTCATTAATTATTGACCACTGGATGGGTAAGGCCAATCTGCAACCAAATGGGATAAGTTATTTCAAGCACAAAAAATGGAAACTGGTTAGACTTAAAAATGGCTTGCAAGGGCAGCTAACATAGTACTTACCTATGAATCTATGAGTCTATAAAATATGAAGTCCAAGGCTTTGGAGTGAACAGGTAAGAGCACATTCCCTTCTGTTGCTTTCAGCCTACTATCCATAAACCATCTTGTCTGTGTCATTTTAAATCCTCATCTATGGGCCTGATGTTGGAAATGCTGCCAGACATCCCTTAGCTTTGGACCACGAGGGTCACTGGAAAAGAAAATCATGTTAGTAGACACAACTGACTTTTATAAAGGCCTGCTGTAATTTGGAATGTGCTGATGGTTTGGTCAGAACTGAAGGCCCATTTGTGTGCTTGTACTGGATTGCATGGCTCAGGATTTCCTACTGAGTTGAGGCAGGTCAGTTGGATTCCTCCTCCTGAAGTGAAGTCCTCAAATCATCCTTTAATAGTAAAAGAAAAAAAAGAAAAAACATGTATTGACTACTTTGGAAGCTATGGATGCTTTGCAAGATTCATTTGGTACTTCACTGAGCCCCAAGAAGAAGCCATCAGAAAGAATGAGGGAGGTCTGTAATGAAAAGGCATTGTTGACTCCTTTGGATTAATCCTATAGAGTCACTTAGGAGAGGCACTTCTTGAACTTTTAGGAACTGTAACTGCAACCCTGGGAATATTAACAGAAAATGTGGGGGGATACTTACTACAGCTGCCAGTGAGGGGGACATTTATAACAACTGTCGATGTGAGGGATGCTTACAACAGTCGAGGATGGGGGAATACTTGCTACAACTAAGGCCATAGTACTTCAGAACATCTAGTATTCCAAGCTATAGTGGTTTCATGGTTAGTGTATGCAAGCTATAAAGTCAAAATTGCAGGTAACTGATGCTCTTCTAGAAAAGTGGTTTACTGGTATAACAGCACATTTTGAAATTTGCTGTTTTTAGCTATTAGGACAGTATAGTTGTATAAATTGAACTTACCATAAGAATAGATGTTTAAATTATCACTGCTGTAGTAGCCTTAGCTATACAAGGTTATATCCTGCCAGGGATATAACAGCCGACCAGCTTCCATAGCTTCAGGACATCTTCCATGCACAGGGACTATGAAGCAGCTCAAGCTGATCTGACTATATAACAAATTTGGGCACAAAGCCATTCATAGCTTTCCCACCAGCAGAGAGATGGAGGCAGAGCCCTGAAAAGACAAGGCTAAGAATAACAAAAAATAAATGTCCACACCCTGGCATAACAAACACACCAAAAAACAAATGGATTGGATGGAGGGAGCAGATACTACAGCAGTGATCATTTGAACATCTACTGTTATGGTAAGTTCAGCTTACACAACTGTATTATTTTCTTCATACTGATCACTGCTGTAGTAGCCTTAGCTATATGGGTAGATTACCATAGCTAAGTATATTTGGGAGGTGTAAGGAGAAAAGTTCAGAAACCCCTGGAGAATGGTCCTAGTAAAGCATGATCTAGACCTAGAGAAGGAAAGTATGTACAGGGAATCAGGTATCAGCTTCTAGAATACATTTGGAATCCAACCCTTTCCAAAAAGCCATAGAGGAAGCCAAGGTCCTTATAGTGTAGTGGGCCTTGACCATCCTTGAATAGATTTGTCAAGGTGATTATAACAAAAGGTAATAGCTTTAGACAGCCATTTGGAAATAGTCTGCTTTGACACCAGTTGTCCCTTCTTACCTTCACAAAAAATGAACAATTGATCCAATGATCTGAAAGATTTAGTTCTGTCAAGATAGTACCTGTGTTGTCTGCAGACATCCATGGTATGGAGTATCCTTTCTTCCTCATTTTTAGGTTCAGGAAAGAACATTGGGAGATGGATAGCTTGGCTTAAATTAAACTTGGATACTACTTTAGGCATAAAAGAAGGATTAGTTCTCAAAGAAACACTGTCCTTGCGGAAAATAATGTACAGTTGACTCACCATAAGAGCTTGCAACTCAAATACCCTTTTTGCAGAGGTCAGAGCAATCAATAAAAATGTTTTTTATGTTAAGAACCTCAAGTCAGCCAGTTTAGCTGTTTCAAATGGAACAAGTGTTAGTTTCTCTAACACAAAGTTAAAATCCCAAGGGGGGGACTACAGGTTTACTTGGAGACCTGCTACGCAAAACCACTTTCAAGAACATTTTGACATCTGACTACCTTGAAAGATGAAGATCCATGGGCAAACATGCTGAAGTGACCAATAAATGAACCTTGATACAGGCATAAGAAAGGCCATAGGATGTTAACTTAAACAAATATTGGAAAAGCAGAGAAGAACTAGCCCTAAATGGGTGCTGGTTATGTCGTTGGCACCTAAAATAAAGCATTTTGCATTTGTTAATAAATGATTTGATTTTCTAGCAGGCTTTCTTGCTTCCATTAGTACCTGCTGCATGTCCTCAGAAAACAGATACCTAAAAGGAATAAAGACCCTATCATCCGGGCAGTCAATTAAAGATGATTGATGTCTAGGTGTATCAAACACCACTGTTCTTGTGTGAGTAGATTCAGTCTGTGGCCATTTTCAAAAGAAAGAAGACTCATGGTTGCCTGGACCATAAGGGAGTCATCACAATGATCTTGTGGGATTCCTTCTGAATCTTCAGAAAAACGCTGGATATTTGTGGAAAGGGTGGAAAGGCATAAATAACATTCCTGTGCAAAGAAAAGAAAAGGCATCTGTCTTCCAGGCCTTCTTGCATGGAGTCCTGGAACAGAATTTTGCCAGTTGATTGTGCATAGAGGAGGCAAAGAGGTCTACCTCAGCAAAAATGGATCAAATCTTGGAAGACCCTCCGGATCTAGTTTCTATTCATGAGTGTCTCACTTGCTCTTGCTCAGCTTTGCTGCCACACAGTTTTCCTCTGACAGAATTTAAGATTCCTGTAGAGTGAGATTATTCTTTGAAGCTATATCCAAAGCTAACATGATTAGTCTAGCAAGAGGTATGACCTGGTTCCCCCTTGCTTGTTGATGTACCACATCACTGTGGTATTGTCTTAACCACTTGAAGAGGTCCCAGGGACCAAAGATGGTTCAGAGAATTCAGTGCCTTCATCAAGGCAAGTATCTCCTTGATATTTATGTGCTTGTATCTGTCCTGGGTGTCCCATACCATGTGGACTTTATATCTCTTATGAAACTGCTCCACAAGCAAAGTTTGAAGCATCTGTGTTGACTGACTGCTTTGGTGCAGGGACAGAGAAGGGAGCCCTTGCTTTAAGCATATCTGTTGTCTCCACCATCCATTTTTTCTTCTGATAAACCCCCAGTACTATTATCTGAAAAGATGCATGGTATTGATGCTGGGGACAAAGAGATTTCAGATGAAACTGTATCTTTCTTATGTGGAGTCTTACCCAGGATATCATGAGAATCATAGATGCCATGAGACCCAAAATACTGAGGTATTCTCTCAGAGTGACTGAAGTCTAAGTGGAAAACCATAGAAATACATCTAAATAAATATCGATTTTTCCTGTGGAAGAAAAGCTCTTTGAACTGAAGTGTCTAGTTGACATCCCAGGAACACAATCCTGTGTGAGGGAGTCAAGAAAGACTTTTGAATATTCACTTGGAATCCCAGCTTGTGCAAGAGGTCTCTCATCCAAGAGAGAGAGTTCTGACATTTTGAAAAAGACTCTGCAAAGATAAGCAAGTTGTCTAAATACAGAAAATGTGGACACCCTGTTGCCTGTAATGAGCTATAGCTGGAGCTAGACACTTTGTGAACACTCTTGGCGAAGTGGATAGTTCAAAGGATAAGGCAGAGAACTGATAATGTGATCTATACACACAAAATCTTAAAAAAACTCCTGAAGTCTGTATGAAAAGGAATGTGATGTTAAGCATCATTTAAGTTTTGTGTTACCAGGAAACTTAAAAAAGGAAGAAGAGGCAAAAGGTTGTAAGTGACATCATTTTGCACTTGGGAGCTCTCACAAACAAGTTTAGGAAAGAAAGATCCAGAAATGGTCTCCAAGCATTTTCTTTCCTTGGGACTAGGAACATCTTTGACTAAAACCCTTTCCACAACTAGAAAGAGGGAACTGGTTATGTCACTCCTTGGGACAGCATGTGATGAAGAGCAAGTGGAAACAAAAGAGTCTGATCTGGAGGATAAGGAATGACCCTCTGGAAAAGAGGAATTTCCTCACACTGACATCTATAACCCTGATGAACGATTTTCATAACCCATTTGTCTGAAGCAATCTGTTGCCAAAGCCAAAAGAAAAAAAGGAGATTGAGACTTTCTGGAAGAGAAAAAGGACCACGGTGGGAGAAGGTTACAGGGTCTCTTGAATAGTCAGTTAGACTTGTAGTGTACTTGGTTTTGGTATGTTTGAGACTTCTTTTTGGATAATTTGGAAAGGTCAGGCTGAAATATCTTAAGAGATTCCCTGGATTACCTTGCCCTCTTCATCACAGTTTTAGATCACCTCTGCAGCAGAGGCCCATACACTAAATCTCTATTCAAGGGAGAATTTAAAATCTCATTTTTAACATCATATAGGAGGTTCTGGGAATGCAGCCAAGCAAACCTCCTTAAAACCGTATCAGTGGCCATAGCCCTGGCAAAAGTATCAAGAGAGTCATACGGGCACTCTGCAAACAATGAGTAGTGACCTGTGCAACAGAGGAAACTATGTTTTTTAAAGCAGATTTTTATTCACAAGAAGAAACTGTAGTTAAAACATTTCTCCTACTTTCATAATATGCCAAAATAAATTTTAACACAAGTCTGACCATTTAAAATTCTGAACATCAAAGTTGCAGTACATACTTTTCTCCATACTTATCAATAGTTTCCCATCCTTATTAAAAACAGTAAGATTGGAATTAACTAAATACTTAGCAGAAGAGTCATCTAAGGCTATAGCTGCTGCGCCAGGTTTGGGAATAGTGTATAGAACTTTAAAAGACTGAGGAACTTCATACAGACTGAGGAACTTCATACATCCTATCTGCCTTTTTAGGGACAGCTGGCTGACTGTCAAATAAAATTGTAGGCAGAAAGACATACGTCCTCTAAAGCAGACAGATCAGGAAGAATGGGTATAGGTTTTGAAAACCCCTCATGTAACAGCTCAGTATTTTTGAGGGACTGAGAAACCCGTGTTCTTGCACTTAAAACACTGAGACATTCTAACAATAGTCTCAGAAAAATAAACCTCCACAGGGAGAATCAGAAAGCGAGCTCTCCACTGAGTCTGAATCAGAAATTTGAAGACAAAACCCTGAATCCATCCCTACATCTTCCTGTTCATATTCAGAATCATGAATCTCTTCAGGAAACAAGGCATCCATCTTTTTTTAAGGGAAACTACTCTACTAGAAGGATCATTAGACTGAATCAAACCCTCAGCCAGTCCCAGTAAACTACTCATATCCAAAGAAATTTGAAAAGGAATAGATACATGCTTGGTTTTCTGTTTCTTTTTGACAGGAAAAATGGGGCCAGCCCTGTTACTAAACGCAGCCACTACCTCCACAGGGATGAATACCGTATTCTGACATAACAGGAACAACTTTCTTGTTCCCTTTCCCAGGACTGACAAAAATAGTTCTTCCATGCCTACTGAGGGGACCCCAACAGCCACAGAGGACATGGCTACCCCAGTCCGTAGTGGCTGTAGGTGCTACACCAGATGAATCTGGGGTAACTGATGAGTGGTCTGAGGTGCAACAAATGGCCACAGCAGAGTCACCCCCCTGCATCTGAGGTAAATTGGTAGCCTCCTGTGGTGGCAAAGACTGTTTGCTTAACATTTTCTTTTTGTGGCTGGAAGGACCAACCATGGTACTGACAATCTCTTCCATGGTCAAGCTGAAAATGGCACCACTATCCTGGGGAAAATAAGCAACAATGCCAGTTAAACTACTAGTCCACAAAAGTTATTGATCTATTTATTTTTTTTCTAACAGAAAAACAACATATTGAAAATCACTTTTAAAGACTATGACAGCCATACAACACTAAAAAAACACAATTTCTCCATAGAAAATATGTTACCAGTCAGATAACACTACTTTTAAAATAACAGAAACAATGAGTGTTCCATTTAAAAGTATGTTACATTCTCAAGACAATCCATTAAAACACAATACTCCTAGCTTTAAAATAACTTTCCTGAAGAGAAAAGAAATAAAACATCAGTAAAATATAAGAAAGGGGAAGTTTTTTTTTCCCAAAGGAAACATATCTGCCCAGCTAAGGAAAGCGCAAGCTGACTGTCGATCCTCAAAAGCCTCAGAAGAGTGTACACTTTGGTGGCAGTAAAGCTCTGAAAGTCTTTGTACACAAAACTTGTCTTTTAGTCAGCTCATCTCCAGGTTCCAGCTGCTTGACAGTTTGGGTGTGTGGAAGGTGCCCTGAAGCTTTTGAAGCTGGCCGGCTGTTATGTCTTTGCAAGATATAACTCCATATAGCTAAGGCTCCTGTAGCACTGACCTAAGCAAAGAACATCCCAAATTTTGGGACTCCTACTTGTGATAGAGAAGCTCTTAGCAGTATAATGACATTATCTTTGCAGTTCTGACTACTACGCAGGGCAACTAATAGGGGTTTATCTGTGTTTGTCCTATGATGTAGAACCATCAGCACAGACCAGTTGGTTGTAGATGTGGTCACAGATGACTGTATTTTACAACTGTTAAGGTTCTCCTTCCCAAAAGATCACCACACAAAGATCAGGCAATATTTGCAGAACTACTGAATGAGTTCCAGTCTCATAAAGGGGCTGAAGAGCCAATCCATCATTCATAAAAAGACATAGGATTTTTCTACTAAAATTTCCTGGTTCCAAACTGGGCAAGAGGTTTCCTCCTCATCTTGAACATCCGTAACCTTTAGAAGCACATTGTCTCATTAAGCTCCAGATAATGGCATCAAGGGATCATGGCTCTGCAGAAGGGTACCTGGATGGTGTCAGTCTATCTGAAGTCTTGATCTGCCATCAAGGTTCCTTTTGTTCACTCTGGATGGACTTCACTTCATTACAGCTTATTGCAAATTGTTTCTCTTTTATATCATAAATGTTTTCCAAGGTGCTAGCCATTATTGTAGAGACTTTGCAAACAAATGAGCACCATTAAGCTCCTGAGTGCACTGTCAAGGAGTCCTTGCTAGTAACTCCTCACTTTGTCTTATGGATTCAGAGCTTAGGGGTCAAAATGCTGTAGTTTCACACTCAAAGTCTGGCAACTCTTCTGGTTCTTCAACTGCCAGCAGTTATCCTGGAGAGTTTCAGAGATGACTGTAGCTGACAGAAAGTCTTCCATTCTCAGGATAAATTTGGCTGCATGGAAAGGAACCTAACCTTTGACTTTTACATTAGTTGTCCTTGCTTAAGATGCATGTTTCTGGCATGTATACAAATTACTTCCTTTAGAAAAACAGAACTGTGGCCCAAGACCAGTACAAGCAGGTTAAACAGTTCATTCCGTGTTCTACACTTTTGTCAAACTATAGAACATTTTTCATCCTGGGGCATAAACATCAAGAATGACTGCTTTGTCTATTCCCATATAAACCAGCTATTTAAACCTACCTGTTTCTGTCAGGATCCAAGGTAGACAAGTACCATTATGGCAGATTTCATATAAATAGGGTACTTGACCTCAAGCTGCTGGAACAGTTGTTTTTATCCTCTAATCTGGGTAAAGAAGGACTGGTAATGATTAATCAAATCCTGTACAAGCTGAATGCTGACTGCATTGACTTCTGCCACTAGTCACATAACAGTCCTTTGGAAAATGACTCCTGATGTTATTGATCCTTGGTCTGTACAGGTTTCTTACTGCTTCAAGATATAGCCTTCTATCTTTTTGTCTTCTGGATTTTTTCCAGCTCTGATGTTCTAAGGAGGTTTAGTTTTAAGTGCTTGAGAAGTATTCTGATAATTACTTACAGAGGAGGGCCTTTAGACTCAGATATACCCATTACGTACACACTATACCAGCTGATCTTTGTGAAGGCCCTCAATACTGGATGATTACTACCTGCCTGTATTCCTTTGTTTAAATGTCCCCATTTAGGTTAATAAGATGGATTTTCACTTAAGTTCAGTAAGTATTTCTTTTTTACACTAAGTTATAGATGATTCTGCCTAAGTACACAGTGGTCAATCAGATGACCAAAGGTGGTGAGTGTGCCCTCAGAGCTTGGAACAAGCACTTGTCATCAAATACATTCAGAGGAGGAGCAAACATAATTTACTGTGGTAGCAGGGAAGTTTTAAGACTGGTACCAAGTTGAGGGTATCAGAAGAGGAGATGTGAACAATATATTTTCCATGTGGCTTCCTCAAAGTTCAAATGATACATCAAGTTATCTTTATCTAATTTATTTTTCTACTTTAAATGGGTTATTAAGAAATATCTAATGGTTTAAAGTAATGGGAATTATTTTCATTTGCATTTGTTAACACAGCCACAGTTGTGTAGTGGATTTAACAAGGGAAGAATGGTTTGAACCCTGACTGCAGTGGAATTAACTAGGGGAGAGTGGTTTGAACCCTGACTGAATTGTTACTTATTCTCTCTGCTCTGTTCAAGCAGAGAAGAAGGATGACACATTGCCTGATAAAACTTCACAGACTGAAGTGCTAACAGAAGGAGTTATTAATGATGCATCCGAGAACTGGAAACGCTGATAAAAACTGTAACCATAGATTAAACAATTAATTTGTGCCAGCGCTTGAAAAAGGGGAAAAACAGTGGTACTTCAAGCATATGACAGAATTTATATTTGTAAAAGCTCAATTAAAGTTTTCAGCAACAAACAGACTCTATAGCATTTATAATATTTTAGTATGTTGATCATGCAATCGAGTAACACAAACTCAATGAAATAATAGGTCATTACTAACTTTCTGATTATAGAATATAATTAATATCTAAAGAAACTATTCACAATATGTAATGGCATTTTATATCCCTATAACAGACTTTGGTAATTATAAACTTAAACTTCTTGTTACAACATAGTCTAACTTTTCTAAAAAAGTAGTTTATATAATCACAGAGTAATATCTATAGTTTTTACATTAAGAAGGGGCAGTTTTAATATTTCTAACTGATTGTTGTCTTTTTAGATCTTATTTCAAGTATATTAGTTTCCTTTTATAAACAATGCTAGTCATATTCAAACATTCATAAAAAAGAATCATGTAATACCTTTTCCCAACGGCATATTTTTCCCAAATGTTTGGTTATTGTTTTGCATACAGCAGCCAAGAGACATCTAAGAACTGACAAACTGGAGTATTAAATAGAAATAAATGTTTAGTAAAAATTATCCATCCACATTACTTGGACAAATAACTGAGATATTGTCCACAGTTATGCTATAAGATTACAATAATAAAATAATTGAATAGTCTGCAGCACACCTGTTCACTGCCACTTGTCCAAAAAAGCATGTGCACAAACTTGCAGAAGCCTGATCTGTCATTTGTTCCTAACTCTCCCAACACCTGACGCTATCACACTGTATAGCTCTGCTAGAACTTAAACTTTAATCCTAAAATTCCCACAATTTCCCAACCAGAGTCTTCACTCCTTTATTCTGAACCTCTCTCCCCCTCTCTATCTCACCTTAAAGTCCACAATCATAACCTAAACCTAAAATTCCAACCAATTTTCTAACCATAAGGATCCCTTCCCAGTCTCTAACTCTAAAACACTGTTCTTGCCCCCAGTCTTAAAATCGCTGTCTTGTTCACTAACCCTAAAATCCCCCACCCACTCCCTTCCTTTTCCATCCCATTGGCTGCTTGCTCATACTTATATTCCAATCTGAGCATGAGCAGCAGCCTACAGAGCTATAAGGTGCTTGACCATTGGCTGCTTGCCCATACTTATATTCCAATCTGAGCATGAGCAGCAGCCTACAGAGCTATAAGGTGCTTCAGTCCCAGGCTCATCATGAACATTTTCCCAAATAAAGGTGGAGTTGCTTTTTAACTGAACATAATATTATAGCCTTTATCTGGATCAGTGAAACTTGGGTAGTTGGCTTCATTTCTATAATTATAGTAAGAGTTACAAATAAATGATCTATGTGTTTAAACAATTCTATATAACTGGCACAATGCTACATTATTTATTGTTTCATATAATAATTTACATTTTATATAATGCAATCAAGAAGGGCACATCTTAACTTATATTTCAATCATATTGTGTTTTTGAAATCATAAATTGCCTAATAGTTTGAAAAAAGCAACCAATTTTCAAAATATAGGTCATGTATATGAACAATATTATCCATTCATAAAACTATGGTTTCCTTTAACTAATTATACCAGTTTGAAATTAATAATTGCAAATCTGAAAAGGTTATGTGTACTTATGACTGTTATGATGAGAAATATATGCATGTTTAGCTAGCCAGAATAACATCTTCAGGTGTGTTGCCACTGTTATCATAACCAGAAGTAGAATAAGTTAGATAATATAAATATTAATATGCAATAATACTGTGTACATTATAAATACTTTACATCAGCATCTTTGTATAGTGTCTACCATACAGATTATGTCCTCTCATAAAACAATGATGATTGTGATTGTTGATATATAGCATAGAGATATTAAAGTTACTAATATCCAACAAACTATTTTAGTAAAAACAAAATGAAAACTCCAAAAAAGCTAGAACGTCCACTGAGTGACCTCCCAAACCTCTTGTATCAGAGGCACATGGGATATATGAAAATGACCCTTATGAACATCAGGTGTTTCAGCTAATTGGCAATTCTGAATGCCCATGACTTGTTTCATCGTTTTAATGGACAATTTCAGGCCAATTTAAACCAAACCCCACTAGCTGTGGATATGCATATTTCGGCCTTGTTATGACCTTGTCAGCACAGCACAAGCAGAGTGCTTGACTAAGCATAAGAAACACAGGGCTGTTATACCCAGCTGATGTCCATTATCATTAGGGTCACTGCAAAAATATCCCAAACAACAAACTAAAACAATAAGGGAGAAGGTCACTAAAAAAATCAGTAAAAACAAAATGAAAACTCCAAAAAAGCTAGAACCTCCACTGTGTAACCTCAAAAACCTCTTCTATCAGAGGCACATGGGATATATGCAAATGACTCTTATGAACATTAGGTGTTTCGGCTAATTGGTGATTCTGAATGCCCATGACTTGTTTCATTGTTTTAATGGGCAATTTCAGGCTAATAAAACCAAAACCCACTAGCTGTGGATATGCATATTTCGGCCTTGTTATGACCTCATCAGCACAACACAAGCAGAGTGCTTGACTAAGCATAAGAAACACAGGGCTGTTATACCCAGCTGATGTCCATTATCATTAGGGTCACATATAGTTCCACATAATTACTAAATTTTTGTAGGGAATTATATGAATTACAATTACTGTGATCTTCTACAAACTTGAATATATGAGAATATGGGGATTGCGGGATGCCAACATGGCTAATGAAATGCAGAATCTCTGAGAAGTTCTGTAGGAGAAATACATCTGACAGGAAAAGGTCTAGAAATCCACATCAAAAACTGGCTGGACAGACATATCTAAGAACTGTCTGAGTCATTATATGACTTGATGTGGTATAACTTTAATAGAAGCAACTCATCAATTCAACTTCTTTTCCTTTACTAGAATGGAGACAGTTAATCATGTTTTATCTAGTGAAAATTAATTCCACTAAAGCTTTGCATGGAGATGCACTTTTGAAGATAGGCTTTCAACAACTAGTAGCTTTAACTTAAGATCTTTCTGTAAAAATTAAACAGTTCCAAAGTAAAAAGGACTTAATAGAAGAAAATTGTATGAAACAAACCAAACCATTAATATATATATAGTATCACAACTTGGAAATTAAATTGAGGACATTGAAAATTTTCCTAATGATATAGATGATAGGTCCTTCATAGAAAGCCACTCCAAATAGTTACTGGAAAAGCCTTCATTAAAGCAAAGCTGCCTCAACTCAGCTCAGTATGCTACTTGATTGGCTGATCTAACCTCTGTAGTATGACCAATCGTTCCACTGCTCACAACCTTTTCTTTTCACTTCTTATTCCAGTTCAGGACTCATTATAAACATCTTCTAAAGGTAGCCTTAGAGCTCAGGTCTGTCGATAGTTAACTTTAGACATTACGACCAAAACAGAGATGCTGTATAGAAATTATGGAAAATAGAGCCAATCAATTCACAACTCTTTGAATACTATCTTAGTCTTAAAAAGCAAATGAGGAGTGCTACCAACTTAGCAAAAGCATTATATCTTTGACAAATACTAGAAGAAAACTGGTGTAAACCTAAACAATTCTAGAAACAAATAAAACAGCTTGACAGGAGCCATGATCAACTCACTAAGATACAGGCATGGTATCTCCCTTTTCTTACACATACCAACTTTGCCAATGACTATGTAACCCTTCTGCAATCCTCCTTTAACATTACAAACAGCTTTTTCACATATCCTTCCTTCACATGGTCAGGACAAACCCTCCTCCTTCAACCTCTCAACCTCTCAGCACAAGAAATCTAGGCAAAGACAGAAATAATGGAAGGAAAAAGGCCCCCAAAATAGGGTTACATTTTAAATATTGCCCCTATAGACTTAGAAAGTTGCTAGAATGACAGATTTGGCACCATTATATATTTTCTAAAATTAAATGTCTGTCATCATTTAGTATTATTTAGTGACTTTAATCCTCAATGATTTTCCAGAAAACCACACATTTTATGAAGGACAGACCAAAAATAAGAGACAAAAATCTGGACATTCTGTCAAAATCTGGACATTTGAGAGGAATGTTCCTCCTCCACCTTATATCCACAAACTACATGTGCTACATCCTTTCACTTTTTACAAATAACAGCTCAGTAAACTAAATCCTTGCTACAAAATATTAACATCTCTAATTACAACTTCTTTAAGCTCCATCCTACCTTTCTAAAGCTGGCTGCTGAAAAGATTGCCAAATTTGTCACCCATATCATTAAGGTATGGGATGTTTTGACCCCTGCATTAACACATTCCATATCTAGATCTGTAACACTTTGAATACAGTTTGATACTACTGTTACACCCTAGTTAACAAGGCTTTATAATAGTTTATAACACTCAGCAAGAATAGTGGAAACATATGACAATCATACAATCCAATAGAAAACACACGAAGCTGGAAACCAAGAATACTGTCAAACTGATTTATTTAAATACAGGTTAGCGCTTTCGTCTGGTGACCATCACCAGACTTCTTCAGACAAATTTAAACATCACAATAGACCCCTTTAATACATACTTAAACAAGATAATCAACTAGCAGCCAATTAAAACTAATTAATTTATTAATTTAATTGTTGAAATTAATAAAAGCAGCCCAGAAAAAAGCCTAAAAACGGCAGATAAAAAAGAGAAAAAACACATCCAAGCTTATATTAATATTGCTTAAAAGCATATAAAAATGAAAAACATATGTATATATATATATATATATATATATATATATATATATATATATATATATATATATATACATATACATATATAAATTTTGCATAATTATCATATAATTTTTTGTTCATCTATCAAATACTTTCAGTTTAAGCTTGCTAGAGATGGATACTACGTCGAGTCCTGGTGGAAGGTGAGCATTTAAAAAGACTTGCCACCAGGTTTCCTTCTCATCAAGGTATAATTTTCAAGGTCTCCCCCCAGCCTCACACTTGACTTGTTGAATTACCAAGAACTTAAATGTGTGATTGGGAAATGCTTTTAAATGTCTATATAAAACATTTTTTTCGTCCTGTTGACGGATTTCATAAAAAATGTTCATAAATACGCTGGGCAAATTTATGCTGCGTTTTCCTGATATAAAAAGCTTGACATTGGGAACAAATAGCGTAAAGCACTGCGTGAGTGTGACAATTAAATCTCCCCTTAATCACGAATATTGATGACTGATGTTCTCAATATATGCCTACCTTGGTGGCACATCCCACAAGGTGCCATGCTACCCTTAATCTCAGTAAATAAGGGTTTTTCTAAAAAGCATTTTATATTCCTACCTTTCCGAAATACAAAATTGGGATACTTTCCAAATGTATCAAGCATAGCCTGTTCACACATAAGAAGAGCCCAGATCTTTCTAACAATATCTTGCACTATATAGCTATCATTGGAATATGTACAAACAAAAGGGCATATAACCCCCTCAGTATTATCAGTACTTTTTTTGTAATTCCCCCTCAAAGACTATGGGCAGGATTCACGAAGGCTTGCACGGAGTCTAAGAGTAGTGTAAGACTCCATGCAGCCTTCGCGATCCAGGAACAGCCCTAAAGTCCGTGTAAGAGACCAGCTAAAACGTCTCTTACACGGAGTGGGCGTGGATATGCTAATCACCTCACTTGCAGCCGAATAGCATGCAAATGAGGTAGATTAGCGATCCAGGAAGCCCAAAGCAGCCCGTGTAAGAGCCGTTTTAGCTGCAGAAATGTACTCAGTTGACAACTGAGTACGTTTCTGCAAAAAACACAATGGAGCCATGTCAGCTCCAAATAAAGGGTGCATATGTGTCAGGCAGCATGCCAATGGCCAAATATGTGGCCATTGGCAAGGTACCCAATGCAAATATGAGAAATAAATATTTTTCGGCGATCGCCAATGTTTAAGCAGCGCAGCCCAGCAAACGGGCTGCGCTATATAAAACATAAAAATGAAGGTTATAAACCCACAAATGTGGGTTTTATGCAATACATGGATTTACAATGCAGGGACCAGCAGACCAAAAACAACATGGCCACCGTTTAGTGGTTGCTAAGGGGGGAAGCTGAGTCTAAGACATGTAACTAAGCATTAGTAGGCAATCTGATGCAAATGAGTGTTAGGATACTGAATTCCACTGTCACATAGCAAATGAGCACATTCTGAGTAGTGTAAGAGTTACATAAGGGGAGGAACAGAGTAGGAGATAGGTGACATCACACGGGGGAATGGCAGAAAGAAATGCAGTTCATTGGAGGTCAGTGTTACATGACAGATGTCAGACACATATCATGGAAAGAGGAGTGCCACAACATAAGCATGGGAAAGTCAAGAAATGGAAGGTGTACACTGTTGCCTACACCAAAGTTTCTTGCTGGGCGTGCATGCACACGTGTGCATGCCATGAAGCGCGAGTAGGACAGTATGCACCTGTGTAAGGCAGACTGAGCATGTGGGAGCGTGTTGGTAGATGTTTAACACTGTTTGCACTGGTGCCTGTTGGCAGACTTGTAACACTGTTTGCGCTGGTGTGCGCGCGTTTTAACCCGAATAAGCAGATTCTGAACCGTGTAAGCATGTGTGCGCGCGTGTAAGCCACTGTGAGCGTGTTTCTGCTGGTATGCACGCTGCTCCCCCCTGAGGAAACAGAAAGGAAAAAGGAAGCAACAGAATTAGTAGGAAGCTAGCAGGGAATACTGCTGGAGCTAGCAGGTGAAAACAATTAGAAGCAGGCAATTACACAGGCAGAATAGTAGCCCAGCCCAGCACTTAAAACTCTGCAAACAGCAGTGCAGGATGTTTCTCTCAAGAGACACTGCAAGACAGGAGTAAGCTATTAGAAGTGAAAACTGAAAAAGCTGAACTCAGAGCAGAAATGTTAGGGGCTGCCATAGCTGTCATAATGAGACATAGGCGACTTGCTGAGGGTGGTGACAATGCAGATGGTGCCAGACAACCCACAGTGAGGAGACGGAGAAGAGTGTACAGGCCCAGGGTCACCTACCACGGGTTACATGAGCTGGAGATAGTAGAGCTATAGAGTGGACAGAGAGCTCCTGCAGCAAATAGTTGAGCTGTGCAGGCCACGCCTCACACACAGAACCAACAGAGGGGAACCCATCCCAGTGGAAACCAAGGTATGTGTTGGCCTAAGAATACTAGCAACAGGTACCTTCCAAAGACCAACTGGTGATATGATGGGGATATCACAGGCATCAGCCTCCAGGGTACTGCACCAGTTCCTGGATGCCATGTCAGCACATGTCGGTGATCATGTATATTTCCCCAATGCCCGTGAGGTATTGGCCAGCAATATGCGTCTCTTCCAGCAAATAGCGGAATACCCTGAGGTAGTGGGTGCAATAGACTGCACGCATACGCATCAAAGCACCAGCCGGTGAGCGGGTAGGGCCTACATTAACCGCAAGGGCTTCCCTCCATCAACTGCCAGGTCATGTGTGATGCCCAGGGCATAATAATGAATGTGTGTGCTGGCTGCCCTGGGAGCTACCATGATTCCCACATCTGGCATTTGACGCAGCTGTACCAGACATTTGCCAATGGGGACATCCCACACGGACACCTAGTGGGGATGCAGGTTATGCACTGGAGCCGTGGCTGATGACACCCATCAGAAACGCACACACACCTGAACAGGAACGCCATAATGAGGCACACGCACAAACACGTAATGTAATAGAGCGTGTGTTTGGGCTGCTCAAGTCACGGTTCGGTGTCTGGACACATCTGGTGGAGCCTTGCAGTACACACCAACTACATGTACCCAAATTGTCATGGTATGTGCTATGCTACATAATATGATCTTGCGAAAACAGCTGCAGCAGGACCAGCATAGGGCTGGGCCAAACAGCCCCCCACCATTGCCAAGGCCATCACAGGCAGAGCGTGACTCGGAGGAGGAACAACCTGAGCCTGCCCCAGTAGGCAGAAGGAGGCATGCCCAGTATGCCCTGGCCTTGGCAAAGAGGCAATGCATAGCACATACACTGGCTCAGTAGGAACCCTGGGAATGATACCCCTCTGACTCACTCAAATAATAACAGGGATGCCTAAAATGACATGACCTGCTCACAAACATGTACAGGGAGTGTAATATGTGCATCCGACAGAGGCAGCCCTGCAGCACCACCTGAGGCATGAATGCCATGTGTTAAGTAATGTAACACCATGTACTATATGCACACCTGAGGACCGTGACTAACATCCTACCCTCACCAAGCATCATGCCACAATATGACAATGAGATGATCAATTGCAATAATTGGCTGAAGTATTGCAGTTAGTCAAAGGGGATCCAATGTGTGCCAGCCTGGGATGACATGCTGAGCATGACATGATGCTCCACCTGCTAGGACTGGCGTGCACCTATCAGTGCAGGCCGTATGGATACTGGCAAAGGCTGTTGTTACCCACAGCGTGCCCTGAATAGGTAAGGCTCAAAACACAAACCTACCTCCATAGGTATCAGAAGGGATAAGAACCTAGATGTAATGCTACCCAATGCCAGAAGTCTAAACAGCAAGATGCATGCAGTCTAAACTCACCCAGTATGGAGAATGTTGATATCTGTGCTGTAACAGAAAACTGGGTCAAGGCTCACAACAGCACCCTAACACTACCAGGTTACACCTCATACTGTGCTGTACAGCCTCAAAACATGGAACAAGCTACAAAAGGAGGGTGACTAGCAATAATTGTCAAGGATAACCACACCCCATGTTGGTACCACAACAAGAAGCAGCATGGACTAGCCATGGTCAAGTAACAGTGGCTAAAACTGCCTCCCAGTTTATAGCCTGCTACAGACTACCATCCCAACACCAGGAACTGCACCTGGCCTATGTTGGAATACATGAATATATCAAGTCCTCCAAACCACATTATATTGGGTGACTGAAAATACCCAGACATAGACTGGGAGCATTATACTAGCTCCAACACTGTAGGACAAAAGTTCATAGAATCCATAAACCAAAATGCCCAGGAACAACGTACCACTCCCACAAGAGGGGTAAGCATACTGGATGTGATAATCAGCAACATGGGTACTGGATGGCAAGATGAGAAGTGTATTGCTCACTGGTAAGACCAGACCATAGAGTAATCACACTGGATATACACATCCTGACCACAGTCCCTGGCCAGAAAACCACAGTGAAAAACATGTGTAAAGCAAAAGTTGCACTCCTCCAAACTGATGTGGAATCCATTAAAGGCCCTGTGCAGGTGCAAAATATGGGCCACACCTCAGAACCTGTTATACAGGCATTCCATGAACACTGCCAGGAATGCTTGGATTATGCAATCCTAAATTAAAACAAGACACAATGCCATACACGCAGGCATCTGGCATGGTGGACTCCAGCCATTACCAAACCATGCAAGAGAATGAGGAAGCTACTACATGATAGAGCAAACATAAAAAAGAAGTAATCACTGATCAGTAGTATGGCAATAAAATATGTCCACACATACAATCCACTAAGGCCAGCTACAACAAGTTGAATCTGTGAATCTTGAGGCAATGTTACACCTGCCCCAAGTACACAGACAACCCTCAACTCCCCCCAAGAAATACAAATATATGTGAGAGATGCAACCATTTATCCAAACTGGAGGCTGAGCTCCCTCAACTCAGTACTCCCAAAACTAGTCAGGAGGAGAAGGTAACCACACACACCACAAACCCAGTCCCACATAGACCTATCACAACTGCAAACCAAAGACATAAACACAGAAAAACATTCCCGAGGCCCGAATTACAAACACACCACACCAACAGAGGCCTCCAAAGCAGACACCCAATCAAACAACCTCCAAACATAGCACATGCAACACATAGTACACAAAGCTGGTGTGCCAAACAGTCACAGGCCAGAAGGAGAAACAACATGCCTGATACAGTTGTAATAGGTGACTCCATAGTGAGACACGCTGCTGTCCCGCACACCAGACTGAACAAGGGAAAGGGTACAGTAAGCTGCCTGTAGGCTGCTACAATACGCCACATAACACAAGTATGCAGGTCACCCCAAAGCAAGTAGAAATATGATGCAGTCATAGTCCATGCTGGTGTGAATGACCTGAGATGTACCTCCCGGACTACATGAAAAGAGACATAGATGAGCTCTCCGATTATGTAGTCCAGGCCGGTATGACACTGACCGTTTGCAGCATCCTACCCTCACCAAGAATGATGCCACAGTACAAACACAGAATGATCAGTTATAACAAGTGGCACAATTACTGGTGTCATTCCAAGGGGATCCAATGTCTGTCTGCTTGGGATGTCATGCTTGACAAGCCACGCAGCTGTTCCAGGGATGGCTTGCACCTGTTACCCCTGGGCATCTGGATATTGGATAAGGCTTTTGCCACCTCCATAGAGCCTTTCGTAGGCAAGGCTGAAAAGACTAACCCACCACCCTAGAAAACATAAGTGGAAAGAAACATAAGGGTAATGCTGACCAATGCCAGATGTGTAAACCTCAATATGCATGCTCCCGAGGCCCTCCCAGTATGGAGAACATCGATGTCTGTGCAGTGACAGAAACCTGCTGCAAGCCTCCTGACAGCACACCAGCACTACCAGGTTATACCACATATCATGCGTTATGGCCCCAAAACCTGGAACAAAACATAAAAGGAGGGTGAGTATCCATATTCAGCACAGACACCCATACGTCCAGGTAACTGACAATGCACAAGGCATTGGAGTCCACCCATGTGCAACTAACCGTAGGCAAGACTGCTGTACAGTCTGTAGCATGCTACAGACCACACTCTCACACACAGGAACCCCACCCAGCCATCCTGAAGACACTGGACAGTATGAATGTCCCACCAAATACCAAACAAGGTACTCACAAATTACCACATAGGTGGTAAACCATTATGTATGGAAGGAGTAATCAGGGACCTAGGGACACAAGTGGACAGTAACCTGTTATGTGACACTCACATTGCCAATGTGGCTAGGAAGACTGTCTATATTGGACACCGTATCATGAAAGGATTCACATCTACGTCAACAGAGGTCATTGTGCCCCTATACTGTTCTCTTATCAGACCCATAATCTAGTACAATGCCTCATTTGGGATGTACCTTACCTGACACCTGCAGCAGTTAGAAAGACCTCAAAGGTACCTCACCAAGAGGATAAAGGGTCTCAAATATATGTCATATGCTGCCTGGCTGTAGACACCCCAGCTGAATGCAGTCACATACTGCCTACACAGAGGCATTGTATGTCTGTTGTACAAGGCCATGTCCAACACAGGAGTAATGGACATGCTCCACCCCAGAAAACTCAAAGCCATCGGAGCTGTGAGAGTGAGAGATGTCAACCTCAACACATAATGAAATAGGATGTGCTGGAGGGACAGATACATAACCCAGAGGCTCCCCACACCCTGGAACAGAATCCCACTCCATGTTAGGCAGAGCCCCTCACTGACACTCTTCAACAGGAATCTTGCCAAGTGGATGGATGATCGTAGATTTACACTGGGTCTTCACTGTGTCACGTCCAGACAAAGCAAATCATAAATTATTCACATAGCAAGGGGTGGCAAAAGCCACACACACTCTGGCTAGGCTTACAAATGCCCTAGGGTGGATAGCCTAGTATGAACCTATGAACCTATGAAGATACAAATTGTACAGGACACTAAGGATAATCCCAAGGCTTCCTCAACTGATGGTAGGAACCGTGTTGGGAATTCACAGATATGCTCTGAATCACACAAATATTACAAACAACATACCAAACACACACACATATTGCCAACATACATCCTGACAGGTGCAGTGCAACCCCCAGAATGCAAAATATCTATCCCAGCAGACTGCTGGCCCCTGACATTGCAGATGCTGAGGTAACAGCCAGCATCTACAAAGCAAAACACACAGCAGCAATGGTATGAGATGGTGTCCTGGGCTGAGTCCAACATGGACTCCAAGAAGAATGGAATGCCAAATCACACTACTGCTCAATGTCAGCCTTACCACAGGATATGTACCCAAAGAGCAGTGTACAACAACAGTGGTCATTCTCAACAAAGGTGTTGCCTGAATGGATACTGAAAACTACCACCCCAGAATCCTGAGAAGCTTGGTCTGCACAGCTATGGAAAGGATCAGCATGTACCGCAGACATAAAGATATTGGGGACCTACTGACACCGGACCCTACCCAGTGTGGCTTTCTTAAGTGCAGATCCTGCCCCTAAACATGTTTGACTCATTTGAAACAGTCATTAAGGTCATTGATGAGGGCAATGTGGTCCACACAGCGTAGCTGGACCTTGCAAAGGCTTCCATACAATACCCTACGTGTTCATTATAGATATGCTCACCAGCTTAAATATAAACCCCTATGTCAGTAGAGGGGTTGCAAACCAGACCAAGGACAGAACTGACATGGTCAGACATGCTGCAGCCATGTCAGACTACAAACCAGATATAACTGGCATCCCACAAGGCTTGGTCCTGGGACCTCCCTCGTTTGGTATATATGTCCCATAGGTACAGGCCAACATGGAAGGACTGTGTCTGAACATGTTTGCAGAGGACTACAAACTGCCCACCATATCTGACCCTCCAGCTGACACAAGCATCCCACAAAAGGGCCACATAGAAACAGACAACTGGTGCCATAGCCATGTCAGCAAGCTAATTGCAGAAAAGTGTATAGTCAACCCCGTGGATATACAGTAAGTGCCCACCAATTACCACATAGGTGTTAACCCATTACATACTTAACATGTAATGAGAGACCTGGGGACACAAGGTGATAGATATCCTGCATTGGACAAACATGTGGCTGTAGTGTTTACAGAAACATACCATATACCCACCTAATCATGAAGGTTGTCAGATCTAGATAAGGGGGGTCATTGTGGCTCTGCAGTCATCCTTCATCAGCGTTACAATTGACTACAATAGCCCCTGTGGGATGTACCTCAGCAGACACCTCCATCAACTGTAAAGTCCCCAACAGTACCTCACCAGGAGTATCAAAGAGCTTGAACAGATGCCATGTGTTGCCTGATTAAACAAACTGCAGCTACACACACTGCCATACTGCCCACCCAGAGGCAAGCTGTGCCTGATGTATAAAGCCATGTCCAAGCTGGAATCAATGAACATGCTGCACCTTGTACAATCTGAATGGCAGTGAGCTATGCACATGAGAGACCTGAACCCCAGCACTGACATACATAGGACAAGCTGTACTGCATGATCCATAACACAGAAGCCACCCCACTCATGAGTAAACTCCCAGTACAGGTTATCCATAGAGTCACTCATCGATTCTCCTCAAGAGGAATCTTGATGAGTGGATGGGAGATGGTAGGTTTACCCTGGGTATCACTGTTATGTCACAGGTAGACGGAGGCACAGTATACTAACCATGACATATGTCATGGCAAACTCCACTTACAATGTGTGTCGAAGGACAAACACACTCTCCGACTAGCATTAGAAATGGCCTAGGGCACATCGCTAGTGTTTGCAAATGTACACCTATGTTGTGGAATACACTACCAATGTTGGACAAGCCTGGTTTAAGTAGTTCATATCTGAACATAATGCAACATGGTCAGATGTGCACAACTGGCCCCTAACCAGGCTGTTGTGCTCACTATGGAAATGTAAAGCAGTGATAGGACTAAAGCCCAGGATACTGTCCACCACAGTGAAAGTACTGAACCAGTACACTATACGGTACTACAGTGTTAGGTCAGTATGAAAGGATGTTGACAACTGTATGCAAAGTATCCCATGCAAACCCTGCAGGCACAGTATAATCCCTGTTGTGTTCACACACAAAGCAGTTGGACAGTAACTACACAACATGACACACAACACACAACCATAAACGGGAGATATTTGTTGAAGTTCACACTCATCCACAAATGTGGTGGGCTGCAGAGTTCAACATATGGAAAGCTCACACTGGGCATGCTCGCACACTTTGATAAATGAGACATATGTCAGACAACATGCCATGGGAAGGCTGAACTGGGCATGCTCACACACTTAGGCCAAATCTCAGTTTAGCAGTTGGCCACACATATCTGGTATTTGTACGTGTTATTCCAGGAACCAACCACATTACAGCAATCTGCCCAGTGCACACAGTTAAATGACTACAGAGACATACGTGATATAGTGGATCCCTCCCATATGCAAACATCTTCCACAGATACACAAGTTGTTCATACAAACAGGGAATGCTATGGCAATAAAGACCTGCAAACAGTCTATCAGCAACAAATAATGTGCATCTGACAATTAAACATATGGGTGTAGAGGTCAACACTAGGCTGTTTGCCCTAGGGAATGACAGCTTAGCCAGAGTGTGCTTGGCGTCTGCCTCCCCAGTACAGTAGGCTACTGTGCCACTGTAAAGTAGGTCACATAAGGCACCGTGTGAGGCTAGTGTGCTGTGCCTCTGTCAAGCAGGGACACAGTGGAGATCCCAGGGTTTGAATTTGCTAAGCCACAGCCATGTTGTTGGTGTGTGCTGGAAGAGGGTTGCTGAGGACCTCTAACAGTAAGTGGGCATCAATAACAGACTGAGGGGAGCCTTATCTGCATTGTCTGGACAATTTCACTGTCAACACTGTGTCGTGATGATTATGAGGGATTGAAGTGTCGTGCCGGTACTGTTCAGAGATGTCCTCCCTCTGTGGGCTACTGCTCTGCAATGTATTAGCTCACTCTGTCTGTTGGACAGCTCATATATGGCTGGTGTACATCTGACAGGTGTCCTGTTGTGGAGCAGTCATGGGTATATTTGGGATAGCATGATCAATGCAAACCTTCCACATGCTCATAGAATGCAATTGTCAAGGATTATGCAGAGTGGCCTGTATACTCCCCAGCATGGGTCCTTTGAAGTCTTCCACCCCAGTCTTCACAAGTGTAAAGTCTGCTTTTGATAAATACAGTTTGTTTGCAGTGACAACCTTGCCTGGGGGTGGGGATGGGATATGGATGGCCAGGGAAAGGTGGGTATGGTCAGATATCAACAATGGTGGTCTACCTCTGGTGTGGAACAGTGAGTACCCATGTTGTAGATGGTCAGGTGCAATATGTATTCCCCTTGTGGCTGTGGTGAGTGGTTCTGCCATAGCACATGGACTCACAAATTGTAGTGGCTGTAGGGTAATGTTGTAGAGGCCTGAGTAGTTCCCACACACAATATGCCTGTACCTGACGTTAACAACTGGAATGGTGTATGTGAACACCTGCATATCTTGGCACTGTTCCCAGGGAAGCAAAGTGTGTGTCCTGGATGTGGGAGGGGTGGTCAGGACTGGTTGTGTTGTGTGTTACAGGTCCTGTGGTCATGAAGCATGGTATAAAACATAACCTGCCAGTGCGATGTGCATATCTGACCCTGACGTAGGTGGCTGCAAATGCATATATATGCTATCCCCACCTGACAGGTAGTACTAGATGTACATACCTCTGTAGAAATAATGATGTCAGCACCCTATAAATACTGCAGGTGCAGAACAGATGCCCAGTAATTCGGATAGTGCGCTCTGCTAATGCGTCTCCCTCAAGTGTCATAATATAGTTAGGTAGGGTTTGAATCCTGCAAATGCTCAGTGTGTGTGGGTGGGTGAGTGGGGTTGGTGTGTGTGCAAGTCTGTGTGAGGGAAATGTCCCTTTTGGCAACTGGGAAAACACACTACAGGATGCACATTCCCTTTCTAAACACTGATGATGTCAGCACCCTATAAGTACAGCAGGAGAAGGGAAACCTCCCAGTAATGCGAATAGCACGCTCTGCTAATGCATCCGTCTCGAGTGTCATAACATAGTTAGGTAGGGGTTTGAATCCTGCAAATGCTCAGTATGTGTGGAGGGGGTTAGTGTGTGTGCAAGTCTGTATGAAAGAAATGTCCCTTTTGGCAACTAGGAGAACACACTACAGGATGCACATTCCCCTTTCTAAACACTGATGATGTCAGCACCCTATAAGTACAGCAGGAGAAGGAAAACCTCCCAGTAATGCGAATAGCGTGCTCTGCTAATGCGTCCATCTTGAGTGTCATAACATAGTTAGGTAGGGGTTTGAATCCTGCAAATAGCAAGTGTGTGTGGGAGAGGGTGAAAGTAGTGTGTGTGCAATTACATGTGTGAGAGAACTGACCCTTTTGCCAACCAGTACAACACACCAGCTGCTGCATATTCCAATCTCTACACAGAGATGATGTCAGCACCCTACAAGTACAGCGGAAGAGGGCAAATCTCCCAGTAATGCAAATAGCACGCTCTGCTACTGCATCTCTCACTACTGTCATAGCACAGTTAGTTATGGCATTGGATTCCAGACATGCCACGTGTGTTTTGTCACACAGAATGCCCATGTGTGTGGGTTGTTGTTCACAATAATGCATGACATCGATTAAACCAGTAATGGCAATGGACACAGATGATGTATGTGTGTGCCAAATACACATATGTACCTGTGACCTTCAATAGTTACCATGTCTGACGCCTGCCACATGTGAATACATGGTATTTGCACTGGATAACATTATGACTGTGGTCTTCTGTGCGGGTGCTGCATGTGGTATGTGTATATACAGTGTGATATGTAGATGGTATCAACCTAGCAGCGAGGGATACACATCTGGTCTGGGGCATATAGTCTACATGTTGTTGATGAACAGGTGCTGCATGTTTTCACCTGTTGTGGGAGTGGTAACAAGTTGTTCCATAGCAATGCAGTGACTACATGCTAGGAACCTTTCAGCTAGGGTGTTGTAGCTACAGTAATTCATCAGCATTCAGTAATACGTCAGCATTCCTGGTGAGGGTATGATGCCAACCAAGGTCAGGGTCATACCAGCCTGTGCCACATGCTCAGAGAGCCCTTCCATGTTCCCTATCATGTAGTCCAGGGAGGTACATCACAGGTCAGCCATAGTGGCATGGACAATGACTGAGTCATATGTGTCCATGCCTCTGACTGACCTGTATGCTTGTGTTATGTGGTGGACCATAGTGCCCCACGGGCATATCACTGTGACCTTCACCTTGTCCAGCCTGGTGAGCGTGACCTCACTGTACCGGACAATAAAGGTACCTAACACAACTGTAGCAGGTGTGTTGTCTAGCCGTACAGGCTGTGACTGTTTGGCACACAGGATTTGTGTGCTATGTGTTATGCGTGATGTGTTCTGGCATAACGTATGCCTGTGTGCCAGCTGCAGAGGTGTCTGCCGCTCAGGCAGGATGCTATTCTTAGGCTCCACGAATGGCCCAGTGTGTTCACGTGCTTGTATTGCTGTCAGTGTAGGTCTACATCAGACTGGTATTGTAGTCACTGTAGTATTTCATGCCACCTGACAGGTTATGCCAGTACTGGGTTCAGAGTGCTTAGTCCCCAGTTTGGCTATGTGGTTCCATCTCATACATGTGTTGTACGTCCATGTGTAGGGGAGAGGGTTGACTGTGTACATGTGGCAGCTGTGACATTGCCACATGACCCACATATTCCACAACTGTACCATAGAGGTGACTGACAACTGACCTTTGCACATGCTACCATAGTATTGTGATTGCCATGGTGATTAACAGCACATAGGGCCAATGGGGAACAAGGTACATAGGTTCATAGGTTCATAGGTTCATACTAGGCTATCTGCCCTAGGGCATTTATAAACCTAGCCAGAATGTGTTTGGCTGTCGCCATCCATTGTAAATTTATCTTGCTATGCCCTTTTTCGAGGTTAGTATACTGTGCCTCTGTCTAACAGTGACACAGAAGTGATACCCGGGGTAAACCTACGATGTCCCATCCACTCATCAAGATTCCTCTTGAAGAGAGTCAATGAGGGACTCTGCCTAACCTGGACTGGGATTTTATTCCAGAGTGAAGGGAGCCTCTGGGTTATGAATCTGTCCCTCCAGCATGTCCTATTTATTTCAGTGCTGAGGTTCAAGTCTCTCGAGCGTGTAGCTCGATGGGATTTGGATATTCTGAGGTGCAGCATGCCCATTAATTCCGGGTTTGACATGGCTTTATACATCAGGCACAGATCGCCTCTGAACAGGCGGTATGCCACTGAGTAGAGCTGGAGTTTCTTTAACCGGTCAGCATATGGCATCTGTTTGAGCCCTTTGATCCTCTTGGTGAGGTACTTTTGGGGTCTTTCCAGTTGCTGCAGGTGTCTGGTAAGGTACATCCCAACAGGGGCATTGTACTCAATTATGGGCCTGATGAGGGATGAGTAAAGAGGCACGATGTCCTCCCCTGATCTAGATGTGAATCCCTTCATGATGAGGTGGGCTATATAAAATGTTTTTCTAACCACTTTGGCCACGTGGTTGTCAAATGAGAGATTGCTATCAACTTGGGTCCCCAGGTCCCTAATTACTTCTTCTGTACTTAATGGATTACCACCTATGTGGTACTTTGTGGGCACTTTGTTTTTGCCAAAGGGGATGACTATACACTTTTTGGCATTCAGCTTGAGGCCATGGCTCTGGCACAAGTTGTCTGTTTCTATGAGGCCCTTTTGGAGGATGCTTGTGTCGGCTGGAGAGTCGATTATGGCGGCCAGTTTGCAGTCATCTGCGAATTTGGTCAGCCACAGTCCTTCCGTGTTGGCCTGTACCTCCGATAAATATATACCGAACAAGAGAGGTCCCAGGACTGAGCCTTGTGGGACACCACTTGTAACTGGTTTGGAGTCTGGCATGGCTCCAGCAATTCTAACCATGTGGGTTCTGTCCTTGAGCCAGTGTGCAATCCATCTAGTGACATAGGGGTTTATATTTAAGCTGGTGAGCTTCTCTAGAATGCCCGAGTGGGGTATTGTATCGAAGGCTTTTGCGAGGTCCAGGTAGGCTGTGTGGACCACCTTCCCCTCGTCAATGGCCTTGGTGACTGTTTCAAAGAAATCAACCAGGTTTGAGAGGCAGGATCTGCCCTTAACAAAGCCAAACTGGGTATGATCCAGTGTCTGTAGGTCCCCAATATCTTTATTTATGAGGTCCATGATGATCCTTTCCATAGCTTTGCAGACCAAGCTAGTCAGGCTTATGGGGCGATAGTGTCCAGGATCCGTTGAGGCACCACCTTTCTGTAGAGGGACCACTGTTGCTGTACGCCACTCTTTGGCCACATATCCTGTAGTAAGGCTGGGATTGAACAGTAGTTTTATGTTTGGGTGTAGCTCTTCTTGGAGTTCATGTAGGACACAGCCCGGGACACTGTCTGGTCCCATTGATGCAGTGTTTATTGCTTTGGAGAGGGCGGCTCTTACCTGAGCATCTGAGATGTCAGGGGGGCAGCACTCTGCTGGGATAAATATTTGCCCTTTCGGTGTGGAGGGGAGAAGTTTGCGCTGAACCTGTCAGCTAGGATGTTGGCAATGTCTGTGGGTTTGGTGTTTCTATTGACATTTTGGACTACCTCTGAGCATATCTGGGAATTACCACCCAGGTTCCTAACATAACTAAAGAAAGCCTTGTGATTATCCTTAGTGTCCTGTGCAATTTTCTCTCGAAGCTGGCCTTAGACAATCTTATGAGTGCCCGTAGTTTTTGCTAATACTGATCAGTGATGCCTTCCCTTTTTGGGATTTTGCTGTATCATTTAGTAGCTTCCTCCTTCTATTGTATAGTTTGTTTATGGCTGGGGTCCACCAGACAGGACGTCTGCCTTTGGAGGATTGGGTCTTGGTTTTATTCGGGATCGCATGATCCATGCATTCCTGAAGGTGTCCATAGAATGCGTTTATAGAGGAATCTGCGGTCTGGTCCGTATTTTCCACAGGCCCGGGGGCTTTGAAGGTTTCCACCTCAGTTTTGAGGAGTGTGAATTTGCTTTAGAGAAGTTGTTCACTGTGGTTTTCTGGGCAGGGGGTGGGGTCGGGATGTGAATATCCAGTGAGATTAGTTTATGGTCTGATCTTACCAGTGAGGGATACACTTCTGGTCTGGAGCATAGAGTCCCCATGTTGGTGATGATCAGGTCCAGTATGTTTTCCCTTCTTGTGGGAGTGGTAACAAGTTGTTCCATAGCATTTGAGTTCATATATTCTAGGAATCTTTGGGCTAGGGTGTTGGAGCTAGAGTCATGCTCCCAGTCTATGTTTGGGTAGTTGAAGTCGCCCAATATAATGGTGTTTGGAGAGACCTTCATATTTTCCACTGTTCTCAGGAAGGCCGAGTGCGGTTCTTGGGTTTGGGAGGGTGGTCTGTAGCAGGCTATAACCTGGAAGGCAGTTTTACCCATTGTTAGTTGCACATGGATAGTCTCTGATGCTTGGTGCTTTGCCACCAACCTGGAGGTGTGGGTATCTTTGATGAATATCAATACTCCCCCTCCTTTTGTGGTTCGGTCCAAGTTTTGGGGCTGAAAAGCATGGTATGAGGTATAACCTGGTAGTGCTGGGGTGCTCTCAGTAGCCCTGAACCAGGTATCTGTTACTGCACAGATATCGATGTTCTCCATGCTAAGGAGAGTTTCGAGTGCATGCATCTTGAGGTTTAGACTTCTGGCGTTGAGTAGCATTACTCTTAGTTTCTTATCCCTTGTGATACCTATGAAGGTGGGTTTGTCATTTGAGCCTTGCCTAACAAAGGCACTATGGGGGTAGCAAGAGCCTTTGCCAATATCCGAAAGCCCAGGGCTGACAGGTGCAAGCCGTCCCTAGCGAAGCAGGTGGTTCAACAGAAGATGAGTATGTGAGGGTGTAGTGCCTGTGATTAGTTAGCAGTGGCATATATGACTGCTCACGTGGACAAATGCCAGGTAAGTCATATGCAATGTGTCACAGGCAACGTACATGTGAACAGGACAAACAGTGACGTTCTGTCAAGTGAGACATGGACATACATATAGTAAGCTATGCAGATGTCACTAGGAGTCCACAGAAGCTCTGTAACTATGCATTGCAGGTGGGATCAGTATTCCAGGGTAATTGCAAGCAAACATGCATGCAAACAAAGCTACAGTAAGCAGGGCTGCATGTAGTCCATTGTACAACAAACAAGCTGTACCACTTCCAGTAGGTAACACTGCAAATATGCAGGCACTATGCACATGTACATGGAAATACACAGGTCAGATGGCTAGGGTCCAGTCTCAGCGCACACAAGTGTACAGACCATGTACCGTCAGGATGTACAATAACTGGATGGAAACCCATGTGCTCATACCTGCAGTAATACACATGTCAAATAACAGACACTGAGCCTTCACTCAGTGGTTCCATACTTAGTAGGATGTATGCTACCTGGCCTGCCACCACAGTATCCCTGACATGTATGGGGACTCTCCCTCCTGTGACAGTTAGTTTTGTGTGTTGGGGCTGTCTAGCATGGTATGAGATGTGAGCTTGCAGTGCTAGGGTGCTCCTGTGTGTCCTGTACCAGTCGTGTAGTACTGCACACATATCAACATCCTCAAACATCCGCATTGCAGAGTCCAGTGTGGGCAACATGCCACTTGCAGTTTACATGTCCATCATTGCGTATTAATACTTTCATTACCTTATCCCCTGTGCTACCTATGTATGTAGCCTTCTGTTGACATCCTTACCACCAGTATGCCAACATGTGCAGATGATACACTATGGTACTTACCATGGGTGTAGACAACAGTACATGACAATCATACCCTTACTGCATCAGGCATGCTGTGATATACCCACAATTATTTCAGCACACAGTACTGTTAACAACATGATACTATTACTACACGTCTATGTAGTCACCCTGTGCATCAGCAACATGTTAACCTGTACCTGCACTGATGTTACAGATTGCAGGAGGTGGCACAGTTTCATCATATGCACAGGGTGTGAACTTGGTATGCCTGAGTCAGCCACCGATACCACCAATTGACATGTATGTGTATGTGTGTTGGTGAGGGACAGCAGTACAAGGTGGGGCAATGTTGATGCAGTGTGTGCATGTATGCGGTAGCCCTAGGTGTTGTCAATTCGCATGTGTGTATGGATGCACACAGTTCCACCTCATGGCTGCCATATACTGGTGTTTGTGGACAGCCACAGACTGTACCTGCCAGGTCATACAGATCAGTGTCTCTGGCCACGGACACGGTACCTGTGCCTTGCAGGGGTGCTACGGACCATATCCGGTACCAACCCAGACTGGGTACTGTCATCAGAAGCAGGTGTTCATTGACTGGACACAGATCCCTGTCGGGCCTGGCCAGAGCCACGTGCACGTGGTCTCCTGGGGCGGTCTGATGACAGCACAGACCCAGCATTGCTGGGGCTGCTGCTGGCACTATGGGGCGGCCGCGGCCCTGTTGTCATCCGCGACGACTGCCAGCTGCTGCTGTTGCTGGCATACGCCCACGTCGATGCCTCAACCGTCCACCATCGCCCTGGCTCATGGACATGTAGTTGTGGAACCGGTCTAATATGTCCCCACAACGTCTGTCTATGACATCGGTGAAATTACGGATGGCAGCCGCAATGTCACGCATACTGTCAGTCATGGCTGTGCGACATGCTGTCAGCTCCCTCAGACCCTGTCTGGTGTACCGTTCCATACGTGACTGTGCCTGCATGACAGCCCAAAACATAGCTGAGGTTGTAAGACCTCTGTGGGCATGTCTGACAGGGGCAGTACGCCCACGGATGCTCCCACGAGAACCCCTGGACATCTGTCTGTGTGGTACCATCTCAGGGCCATGCCCATGGCTGCTGTGTGGGGAGGCATGTGCCACAGATACCACATTACCCTGGTCAATGCCCACTGTATGCTGTCCATCACCTAGGGACATTGGTGACAAAGGGTGTATTGGCAGGATAACTGTGCGCATTGATGGGGTTGACAGCTGTGTACTGTCAATCGGCTGACCAATGATGGACCCTGGCATACCTTCCTGTGCCATTACACAGATGTCATCATTATCAGTACCCATGGCACCTGATTCAGGTTCCCTGCTGCATGACACCAGAGCAGCACCAGAACCTGTGGGAGGGAAACAGGAAACACAGTTTACAATGTCTACACAATATTACCAGTGATGCACACATCCACACATGCACAGGTCCAGACATGCACATGTGCACACATGCACACATGCACAGGTGCACACATGCACACATGCACACATGCACACATGCACACATGCACACATGCACAGGTGCACACATGCACACATGCACATGTGCACACATGCACACATGCACAGGTGCACACATGCACACATGCACACATGTGCACATGCGCACGTGCACACATGCACACATGCACATGCACAGGTGCACACATGCACACATGCACAGGTGCACACATGCACACATGCACACATGTGCACGCGCACCCATGCACACATGCACACATGCACAGGTGCACACATGCACACATGCACAGGTGCACACATGCACACATGCGCAGGTGCACACATGCACAGGTGCACAGGTGCACACATGTGCATGTGCACACGTGCACACGCACACAGTTGCACACAGTTGCACACAGTTGTACACTACTCAGTATGCGAGATATCAACACACAGACACAGACACACCTGCATGCATACACAGAGCACTACTAAGTGAGCCTAATATTACTATTACTATCAAGACTATTAAAGGTATTGTTAATACACACTCACCAGCATGGATAGGCTGCATTGCTGTTACACCAGAGGGACCTGCAGAAGTGAGGAAACTAATGTCAGTGGGCACAACTGTGCCATTGTTACTGAGTATGATACAGGTCAGTAGTACAACAGTCGCCTTTCACAGGTCAGCTGCTGATATTGAGGATATCACACTTGCACATTAAATACTATGATGACAGCTACAAACCAAGGACACACCTCACACATGCATTAACTACCAGTGTACACAACAGTCAACTATACATATGGCATATTACCTGCACGCTCATAGTCTTGCTGCTGCGTGGCTCCAGCCTCCATCATAATGCATGTCTGCTGCTGTTGTTGTTGGCGGACTGGAGCCACTACACTCATGAGTAGTCCCTCCAGTCTGGTGAGTGGGGGATGTGTAGCCACCCCACCACCTGTGGCGACCTGTTGCCTGTGGATATCCGATGCACGCTGATGGACATTTCTGATTAAATCACTGCAGTGATGTCGTACCTGCTCATATGTCCTATTATGCGTGCCTATGTCATTTACCCGACGGACCAGGTCTTGCCACAGTGCAGCCCTCTCCTGCTGATTCTGGCTGGTGCGGGAAAAGAGTATTGCATAATCCGCACCAGGCTCTGGTGTATCTCCTCATCCTCAGCTGCGGAGTAAGCTGGATTTCGTGGGTGAGCCATGTTCCTGAAAAAGGAAATAACCTGATATCAGCAATATATGTCAGCAGAATTTGGCACACATACTACACATGCTACTCGACTGTTATGATACGACATATCTCACATATATAGCATCTGTCTGTCTATTGGTGGATACACATGTAAATGGCCAGGTATCAGTGCTCAGCCAGCAACTGTGCAACAGTACCTGGCACACTCCATATGACATACTACCAAACCCCAGCAGTCAGAACACTGATTCAGGTCCAGAGCACCTCCTCACTCTGGGGTTTGTATCTAGGTACTGTATGGGCTACATCATCAACTACTGTGAGCTGACCACAAACTAATTGCCCTGGATATACATATCCCACCTCCACCACCAGCACAAACGACTATAGTGAATAACATTGCAAATGCAAACTTTACACTTTGTAACAGTGACATGGTATCCTTTCAGCCCACTGGGCCAGTGGAAGACACAACCCACAATGCTGACCCCTTCACAAATGCTTTCTACGGACATCTCCGAGAATGCATGGATCATGCAATCCCATATATGACCAAGACACTCTCCACAAAGGGACAGCATCCTGTCTGGTGGACCCCAGCCATAGACAGATTGTATTACCAAAGATGGAAGCTACTGCAAGACAGAGCATAATTCCATAAAGGGAAGGCATGTCTGAGCAGCACTAGTAAGGATCTATTTTCCCTCATACAAACATCCATGGGCAACTTTGAGAGGGAAATCAAGAGGGACACTACAGATAACCACAAGGCCTTCTTCAGTTATGTTAGCAACCTGGTCAGAATCCCTCCACTATGCTCATAGTTAGTACACAACAACAAATAATTCACTGAAACCACAGATATTGACAACATTGTGGCAGACAGGTTCAGTGCAGGTTTCACCCTCCCTCTCCCCAAAATAAGACATAGTTATCCCAGCTGACTGTAACCTCCCTGTCATCACAGATGTCCAGGTGAGAGCCGCCCTCAGGAAAGCAGAATACACAACATGAATGGGACCTGATGGTATCCCCGGTTGCATGCTACATGAACTCCGACAGGAGCTAAACACACATATAGAAGTGCTATGTAACACTAGCCTGACTACAGGATATGTACCTGTACACTGGCACAGCAGCAGTGGTTCCACTCCACGAAGGAGGCACCTCAACATACCAATACAATACAACACAATACAATACATTACAATACAATACTATACAATATGCTATTGCCCCTGGGACTACAGCAGCATACTGTTCTGCTACCCTGACCATTGTGACACATGTGGTGTGATGGTACCTGCTGCTGTCAAACAGTTACACAGGGTGACTCATATGGCATATTACCTATCTGACTAACATTCAGCAGGGGTATGTGTGACATGTACTCATGGGGAGTCTTGCTTCTTAACACTGTGTGGTTTATTGCAGGGTATGTCTTATCTGTGGGTAGGAACCTTTACCTCCACATGTGCTCTCTATTGCAGTGGCACGGACGACACACAGCAGTCATTTAGGTTGTGGATGGTGTGAGGTGTTACTATGGTTGTTGGACATCTGTCATGGGTGTGACTTAAGTATGTAAATCCAGGAGTGGTAACCTCTATGTGGGTAGTATGTGTGTACTCTGTGGTGTTGTCAGTCACTGTGCATTGGTAATGTGTTTGAGTGCATTGTCACAGTGTTGTACATGTCACTGTGTCCTTCTCCATATCTGTAGCTGTCATGTGAGGTACATACCATGGCAGCCATTATGTGGTGTGGAGGGTACACTGACCTACATGTCCATAGCTGACACACCATGTCTGCTGACACATACCATGTGCAGGTATTCCAGGAATAGTGTGCCACTGTGAATATCATTGGGGGACTATTGTACACATTTATGACCCTGTTCACCCCTGACACATGCAGTGGTGGGCAGCCAATCACATATCTGGTGGTTACTGGTGTAGGTGATTTGAAATGGGGTATGGTACTCCAGTTTTGACACTGGTGTTCACTCCATGCCTTTGTCACCAGGCACCTGTTGCAATACATCTGTACACATGTGCCTCACTCAGAATATATATACATCTCTCTCTCTCTCTCTCTCTATATATATATATATATATATATATATATATATATATATATATATATATATATATATATATATATATATATATATATATATATATATATATATATGTCTGTATACATATACACATATATATATTGATGTACATATATTGCTATAGATATGGAGGGGGGGTGACAGAGAGGGGGTGAGAGTGACAGAGGGGGTGGGACAGTGGGTGTTGAGGTCGTCATATACAGTCATACCTGTAGATAGTCAGATCTGTCTGTCTATGTATATGTATCTACATATATCTATATCTGTATGTGTGTATTACATATATATGTTTGTACATATTCTATCTATCTACATCTGTCTATGTATTCCTACATCTCTCTCTATGTATGTATACATATATGCATATTATATATATATATATATATATATATATATATATATATATATATATACATACATACATATTTTGACATACATACATATCCATATGATAGATAGGTATATCAACATGTTTGTTTACCATACTGTATACACACACTAACATACTGCTAAACATACATAACTGTGAAACCTACTTTGTACATTGCACTACAACCTACATTCAACCTACATTGATATGTGCACATAGATGCTCTCACATACAAATGTATGTACAGCCTTCACTGATAGTTGCTGTATGTCCCCTGCCCTTTGCACATCTTCATATACATATGGATACAGACCAATGACACATATGGAGGGTTCACAGTATGTAGACCTTTATAGTATTACTTTACATTACCTGTGTTTGTCACAGCTGCTTGTGTTGCCATCTGGTTTTGTGTCCTGCTGCTCCACTTGCCAGTTGTCAGCTTTCAGGTGGCTGTTGCTGACCAGTTTTGTTTGTGTATGTTTAATTTTGTTTTCTCTGTCTCTGTCTCTGTCTCTCTCTCTCTCTCTCTCTGTCTCTCACTTCCTCCTCAGGGTGCAATGAAAGTATTGCATGTGTGGACTGGGAGTACAGCATGCTTTTGTAGGTATCTGCATATGTCCATGTGATGGCCTCTGCACCAATTGTTAGCCAGCATTTGCTAATTGCATGCAGCCAGTTGTGTACTGATTGCAGTTCTCACTGTGATTTCAGAACAGTGCTATAAAAAGGTATGTGAGATAGGCGTAGCCCTTTCAGATTTTAAGGGCAGGGACCATGCTGGTATGCTGTGGACAATGTTCTGTGAGTGTAAAGGTTGGTATCTCTCTCATATTTCCAGCTGTGTTGTAGATTAACATTTCTCCATTCATTTCTCCAGTTTCCTGTACTAACTGTGTATGTACACTGACACCTACGACTACTACTACTGTTAATGTGTGTGTGTGTGTGCTTTCCTGTGGGACATGTGGTGTAACTGGTGTATAGCAGTGGCTCTTGCACTTTGTTGCTATGGCTTCAATATTTGCCCTTTACAGTCACTACTTGTATGCCTGCTAGGTGTCCTGACTGTAGTGTGCTGCTGTGGCTTTCCTATTTTCCATGTACATTCACACCTTGGAATGCTTGCTATATCTGCTAGGGTGTTACAGCATGCAGTGTGGTCTGGCCATGGTGTGGGCCTTGACATCTATTAGGGTATTTGAGTATGCTGCTGAGCAGGCCCCAGAGACTCTCAGGTGCATCTGTTATCTGCCTCATGGAATGGTACATATCAGTGGGGTACACCCATTAAATTGTCTGGTATGCTGCAGTTGTGACTGTGGGATAGCATGAGCATATGTATTACTACACTTTTTCTGCCATGCAAGTGGTGCATACTTTCAGGACTTCATAGTTACCATTGCATGTGTTGTAACACCTTTCTGCCTACTGTTTGTACATTTCACATGGAGTCTGTGGGGCATCCCTGTAACTCAGTCACTGTTGCTATGTCTAGGCTCTTAACTATTCAAATATGGTGGTGTCAGACCTCTCATGTGTACAAATATTTGCAGGTTGTCCACATTTCTGCCTCATATTTTGGTCAATATCTCATGCACAGCTTTTTCTGGCAAATCACTCTGGGCTCAAGTCAGAATATAGTGACAAACATTTAAGTTTCAGACTTCATACCCTTCCAAACATCCCACAAAATGCAGAACCTGTTACTCTCTGAACTGTCTAAGTTTGTTGTAACATTATTTGTAATGTGTCCCTGGTTTTGGCCCTTTGCTCCACATATTTTATTACTTGGTCCGGATGTGTTCCTGTAACAGGTTGTGGGGTATGGGCAGTGATTATCCTGCTGTGAGTATGTGTGTGGCTTGCAAGGTGCTACAGTGACATTATTACCTACTAGCTACCAACTAGCATGGCTGTTTCTGTTCACACACTACTATCATAGATATCCACTAGATTTGACAGTAAATATACATGACATGCTTTGTGTACTACACATCCTATATTCCCTTTACATTCATTCCTACTATTACATGATATATTTATTTTAGCACAATGTTCTTGTATAACAGTCATGGCTTAGTGGTAAGTCATGCAGACTACTGTTTCCAAGGTCCTGGGTTCGGGACTGACAGTGGGATTTTATTTTGCTTTTGAACTGACTACAGGACCTGTCAATCAGAGTGACTAAGGCACTTTTAAGCAGTTGTAACCGGGTTAGCGCTGGTTTGCGTGGAGCTCACGCATGCGCACTGGCGTTCAGCTCAGCGCACACCGCTTACAGCCGCTTAAACGTGCTTACTCTGTGCACACCAGCTATTTTCTTTGAAAGAAATGAAAATGGGGAGACAGGAAAGTGGTGAAAAGGGGTCACAAAGAGGGTAAGACAGTAGGGAAACAAGCTCGGGTTTTGCAGGAGGGATGTAGGTAAGGCCCATAGCTGCCCATTTCTTCATCAGCAACAGCTGTGCATATGTATGTAATTTGGTGTGACATTTGAAACCTTCCACCCCTGAGAGAGTTGTCAGGACAACAATAATACTTGTTGTACAGCCAATTGTAATTGATAGTTTCCATGTCCAGCAGACATATGTGCGGAATGGGCAGCTATGTATGGGGCGTAATTTTTTTGTGGGTACAGAGTGCCCTTTTTTTTTTTTTTTCAGGTGAGAGTGGTATGTCAGGTGAAGGAAGTCGGTATAGCTGGGGAGGTAGGTTGGGTAGGTCAACAGACAAGACAAACAAGATGCATACAGGAGCGGTGTATGACACGTGTGGGGGTTACACAATTGACGGGGACGGATGTTTGGATATCCAGAGCCCATGAGCCCACAGATGGCAACAGTGGAACTGATATCCCCACCCATGGGCAGTTGCCACTGTTCCTTCACTGCCCAGGATGGGGCTGTGCTGGGGGCTGTGTAGGCTGGGCAACAGGCATGCCCGTAAGTTGTGCCACCTGTGCCTCAAGCTGGCATAGGGGCCCAAGAACAGAGTCCCGGATCTCCCTACGCACCACAGTCCGGACGCTATGGAGGGTGAGTGGTGGTTCTCCTCCAGCCACGCTTGCAGAGGGGGGATGGGCCCCATCCCCTGCAGCGCTTCCACCCGCAGGTGGCACAGGGCCACCGGAGGAGGGTCCAGACTGGGCACTAGTGCCAGGTGCACTCGCCAGCTGAGGTGGGAGAGGTGGGTCCGCTGGAACCCGCCTTCCCTGTCGTCCTATGTTTTGCATTATGTCATGACAGTTTGGGTTAGTAACATACAATACCATTCGCAATTAGTTGTAACAGCATGCATTAGTATTCCCATTAACCAAACACCCAGATATTCACACCATTGAACAGCGAGCATAACACATGCATAATTTGAACAGCAATACACAGTCCAACAACATGCAGGGTTGATTGATGGCAACAGGCCATCAGGTTTGGATGTATGAACAGGGCAGATGCATCAACGTACATGCAAATATTTATGACCCAACAGGACAAATGTCCAGGGGTGTTAATTGTGATTGCACATACCAATTTCACGTGGAATGGATTATATGTGGTTATAGGGTGGGGTGAAGAAAATATTATTAACACCTTCAAATACCAATACATATGCTGTACATTTCTAATAGCTACAGATATATACACACTACTGTTCTAACTACAGTTTCCTATATGATAACTACTTCAATTTGGTGATAGGACTGTTACTGCTACATCAATATACATTTTATTGTTATTCATACACGTTCATATCTGGCTTTGTTCAGCTACATCATCCTGCTACATTTGCTTTATATAGCTATAGACAACTGTGGATGTTTGATATTTCAGACAATCATACTATCTGCATATTGCAGACTGAGAGCAACATATCCAGATTTTGGGATACACATTCCAGCTGCAGCAACACTTTGAACACATTTCGCAGTTTGGTTCTACTTGTCACATTCATTTCATTCTGTACTGACTGCAGTATACTTTATTCAGGGTTATTACTACTTTATTGGTGGATTCATAACTCTTTCTCACACTCTCTCACTTGTTTTCATTTTACTATTCAGGATGGTACTTACTTCTAGGCTTTATTGACATGTTTTACCTGTAGTTATTACAATCCTTTCCAGCAGTCTCACTTCTGTCATGTTTCAGTATTTCAACAGGGATATATTTCACACATGTGATTTGCTCATCTTCTGCAGCTGTACTTTTCAGCCTGCTGCAGGTTGTGTACTATTATATTACAGGTGGGGCATCTTTATTTCAGACTTTATTTCAGACATTTTCATTTTTCTGTTTGGATTACAGACTGCAACACACTTTTGTAATCAAGCAATACTTGCAAACACTTTTACACTGTTACTTGCACATTTTATTACTTAGTGACTACACTGCACTCTTTTGCTAACTGTCATACTTTTATATTTCTTTACAGTTACTGGGAGTGGATTACTGACCTGCCTGGTGGCGCAACCACACCAGCCTATCGCCATAGGCTCTGCGGTTCGCAGAACGGACACCTGCAGCTGTAATATAAATGAAGTAATATTGGAATACACATCTCCATAATATCAGCTAATTTAATTTCTTACATACATAATTAAATGTAACTTACTCAGTAGTGGGGCGTTGGGCATTTGCCGGGCCTCCTGGATCCAAAGGTTCAATTGGTCCTGCTTGCATCTCTTCAGGTCCGCATGGTGGTGACGGACCTGCTCACCAGTCCTTGGAATCCCTGTGGCACTGGTGAGATCATGAGCCAACCGGTCCCACGCCTCAGCCCTATATGCTCCCCACAGGACCTGGCCCTGCATGAGTTGGGCCTCATGATTGTGGACTAGGAGCCAGACCATGTATCTGGACTCCTCAATGCCCCACCTCTGTGCTCGAAAGCAACTACCCTCACCTACTCCTGACATTCTGGCTGCAAGTCAGTTCTACAATCGTTTATGCTGTGTATTCCGCCTATGGGGCTTATATATGCCGTTTTCCCGCACTTATCTGTGATTGGCCATTTTGGAATTGTATCAACTTCACAAAACCTGCTTTGTCATGCTCCACTTTCTATTCATTCCTATATATTTGCTATTACTGCATTTCTAAGTACAGCTGTCGTGGCTTAGTGGTTCAGTACCTTGACTATGGTGCATGGTATCCTGGGTTCGAACCTGGCCACTGCTTTTTATATTTTATGACTGTCTAGACAGGCTAGGGGGTGTGTCTGTGTAAAGGCAGTTTTGTTACAGCTTGCTCAACGTTGCCCGTCGGTTAGCTTGTTAGCGTGGTGCGCAGCTCCGCGCAAACGGGTTACGCTGGTTTACGCCTCATTTGGCTGTCAGCACGCATATTACGCTCAGCTCAGCTAGGGGCACACAGTTTCAGCATGTTAAACCACTGCTCACCTACGGGCACTCATTTTGCACCTGTTAAACCACTGCTCACCTACGGGCAGATGCACTCACCTTGTTAAACTGTAGCTCAGCTATAGGCACATCTCGCATTTTTTTATTGTTTTGTTATCTCACATTTCTTCAAAATAAATGGACTATTTCATTACATTTTACATAAAATATGATTTTATATGTGTACATATTTGTCAGGGACTTGTTTCGTGCTTATTTTACTAAAAATAAAAATTGATGTTGTGGGGGCTCGAACCATGGATGCCTGCTCTTCAGCCGATGTCTCTACCACTACGCTATTGCTTCTTGGCTTACTTTGCATATTTAGTTCTTATATGCTTTTCCACTGACTGCTAACTGTGGCTAAGCTACGGGCACGCCCGCGCAAACGAGCGCACTCACGGGCAAACATCTTTACGATTTAAAAAAAATATATAACATGTTCATTTATATATTTTATGTTCATAGTCTGTGGGGGCATGTGTTGTGTTGTGTTTATTCACATTTCCATGGCCTCTGTCGTGGGTGTTTACTTTGGGCACTTTTACTCTTCTGGGGCGTGTCCGCTTGCAGGGCTCGGCCTACGGACACGCCCCCTACTGTCTTACATGGACCGTGTTAGCCTTAGGTGTGATTCAGCATGCCCTCATGCATATGCATGACATGCTGACATCACACCGTTTAACTGCAGCCTCCGTGTAAGCCTTGTATCTCTTACACGGAGGCTTCGTGAATCCTGCCCTATATCTTCCTCACAATTTCTACTATAATTGTTCATTCTAGAAGATAATAGATGTTGGTCATTTTCTATCATGTCCAGATTTTGCAATATAAGAACATAAAAGCTACTCCTACGTTTATTTATAACTTCTTGTTTGATATTACACACCAAACCTACAGTGTATCCCCTGTCTAAAATCATTCTGCTCATGACATCACATTCCATTAAAAAATCATTAAACAATGAGATCATTCGGGCAGCTTTAACAAACTGGCCCTTGATTATATGACGCTTTACATGCATAGGATGACTACTAGAATAATGAAGAATACTGTTCGAATATGTAGGCTTCCTAAAAATTGTTGATTTTATATACCCATCACCTATTTTTGAAATTAATACATCTAGGTGATAATTATGCAAAGTTTATATATATATATATATATATATATATATATATATATATATATATATATATTACATTTTTATATGCTTTTAAGCAATATTAATATAAACTTGGATGTGTTTTTTCTCTTTTTTTATCTTCTGCTTTTAGACTTTTTTCTGGGCTGCTTTTATTAATTTCAACAATTAAATTAATAAATTAATTAATTTTAATTGGCTGCTAGTTGATTATCTTGTTTAAGTATGTATAAAAGGGGTCCATTGTGATGTTTAAATTTGTCTGAAGAAGTCTGGTGATGGTCACCAGATGAAAGTGCTAACCTGTATTTAAAAAAATCAGTTTGACAGTATTCTTGGTTTCCAGCTTTGTGTGCTTTCTATTGGATTGTTTGGTTTCTTACTTTGGTTTTACATATGGCAATCATACACAATTGCACAGGAAATAACCTGTCATTAGATAGAACAAAATATTATTCACATTACTGGTCTGTAACTTGATACAATCATACAGAACTCACATTAGCAAAAACTGGAACACTGTCTGAAGAATAAAACCAGTTTTAATAACAATTAAATGCATAAAATTGAATAAAACTTCAGATACACTGAGAAAATCTTCAAATGAGCTAGTTAAATATGTTAACTTCCTATATAAAGTTCATGATTGATTTCATTGTTAACATGTTAAAAACTATTGTTAATTAAATTATATATATTTAGATATTAAATAATATGCTAAATAAATTAACATTTACATATTAAAATGTAAAATTTATTTTTATTTTATTTATTTTATTTTACATTTGTTTACTAGGAAAGTCCGACTGGACAACAAGTCCTGGGGATAAAAGCTCCAAGACATACAATGCATGAGAAAATTAGCAAACTTAGCCACTTGTTTTTAAAACTCTTAAACATTTTAATGTTCTTCCATAATGTACTGCCATTATGGTATATAATGGGCATATGTTTTTAAAAACTCTTAAATGTTTTTATGTTCTACTTTTATTTTGAATGTAATACCGTGGAGCTTTTCTCCCCGGGCCTCCACTTAAAATGGGTCAATGGCCCAGTGGACTTTCCCGGTCAACAAATAATAAATAAATAAATAAACTTAACATTTTACAAAATAGATGATACATAACATTTGTTAAAAAAGTAGACAGATTACAACGTATGAACTAATACACCATTGAAAAAAGCTAGACAGATCTGTTTGAGCAGAATACTTTACATTCAGACTTTATAAAGTTAGACTAGTAGTTAGCTAGAAATATTAATGGGTATAATAAATCTTTGCAGACAGACCTGTTTGAGCAGAATACTTTACATTCAGACTTTAGAAAGGTTGGACAGTATATGCAAGCTTGAGTCTGGAGAGAAAGTATAAGATGGTAGTGGGACCCTAAAATAAATAATATATTAAATTCCTATCTAAAATTCCTAACTAAAATATTAAGTATTAAAATGCTTGTATTAAATTTAATTGTGGCCAAGTAGTATGGGGTCAAAACATGCAGGGTCAAACTGTCCAATAAATAATCTCATAGACAATAAATGTGAATTTTAATATGAAAGTGTATACAATTGCATTGGGGTCAAACTGTCCTGCTTCCTATCTGTAAATTCTTCCTAATGTCAGCTTCTGCACCTTTTGCATTCATGCATGCATACATCGTTCAACTACCTAAAGTCTCTTCTTCCAGTAATATGAAGGATTACAGTCCTATATCCAGTCTCTTCGGTAATATGTAAATATTTGAAAAATTGCTGTACAGAAAGCTGATAAAACACATTGATATCTGTGGCTTGCTGTGTGGCGTACAGCATGGTTTTTGAAAGGCCTTTAGCATGTTTACAACTCTCTTAATAGCCACTGACACCATTTCCTGCAACATTAATGAAGGTGTCTTCATTGCAGACATGTTCATAGACATGACTAGGATGACATTTAAAACTGTTAACCATACTATTTTTTTCAACAAGCAAGAAATTTTTAGCGTTGGAGATAATACAATTCATTGGTTTCAAAATTATCTAGAGGGATGACCATTTCAGGTTTGAGACAGCAACTCTTTTTCTTTCAAAGGACCACTGTATACAGGGGTGCCAGAAGGATCAGTACTTGGACCCCTTCTCTTTTTCCTCTTTGTCAATGACCTTCACCTCAGCCATCCACATCTCAACATCTTACAATCCTGCAATAGACACAGTGATCTAGAAAACAAGCTACAAAATAACTTCATGCAATCTTGTGAATTGTCAATTTCCAACAAATGGGTAATTAATAATAACAATAATAACAAAAACAACAAACAACAACAACAAAACAAAACAAAAATAATAATAATAATAACATGGTCTTCTCAACACCAAAAAAATAAATAAATAAATAAAATGGCCCAATGTTCTCCCCTTCTCATAACCAGTCTCAGTGGGAATCCTATTCTCAGTGTTGCAGAGCAGAAATACCTTAGAATCATACTTACCTCACTCTCTCCTTTAAAACTCACAGAGACACCATAGCTAACAAAGTCCTCGGCCAGCTGAAAATATGCACTAAAATCGTTCATTTACTCTTCACAAGAGCTCACTTATCTATTACTAAAGACTTATTACTAGTTTATTACTACAAATAACAACAACCATTGAATACAACTAGTGGTGAACAAAATTTTCAGATTTGGGTTACTAACAGATCCCCCTTATCCATCACTGCAAATTATTAAAAAAAAAAACAAAAAAACAATTGGCTCACATTTATTAACAGAGCTACTTTCCTGCTGAGCACTTTCATTTTCAAAGTTTTAAAACAAGGTTACTGTCCCCCTCTAAAAGGAAAACTCCATATTTAGCAGACGTTATATAATGTATGAAATTCACATGAATACTTCTTTCCCTTGTTTGCCTCCCATTTCAAATCCACTATGGGATAAAAAGCTTTTTCCAGGCTGGACCAGCAACCTGTAACCATCTGCCTACTGAAATCAAAACCCAAGAATTCATTTATACTTCTAAAAATCCTTAGAGAGCATCTCCAGACAGAATCAGTTTGCAACTGTTATAAAGACTATGATCAATGCCTAAAATATTTGGCTGTAGTGTCCTTTCATGTATAACTGACTCGTCAATGATTTGTCATGTATAATTGTAATGTACTGAATGTTTCTCTTGTGTTTTGCCCTGCTGCTTTTTTGTATATTAAAGTGTTAACAATTCTAATGTAACTATATTTGATAAACTGTTTTATACTGTGCTCCTAACGCATCTTGCTGGATGAAAAGCCTGGGACGTGACTGAAAAGTGTTTGAATTGAGCTTTGGAGCATATGTTATATGATTCTGATGGGGAAATCCTCAAGCTTCTTGCTCATCAAATAATAATCAATGAATCAATGAATGAATGAATGAATCAATCAAGCAATCAATCAGGGAGTAGAAAAAACAGTCAGAATTGTTGTTTAAGCAGATTAATTGGTTATTTAACAAACCGGATGTGTAGAGAAGTGAAACAAGGAAAAATAGCAAAATTTGTAGTGTTCAGAGAAACTGGAAGGAGTCATAGGTGAGTATTTAATTTCATGCATTCCTCAAGAATTACAATTTGAAGCTCTGCCTAGTGTTATTGAAAGTACACAAAATGTGCATTGGCAACTTTCCTTCCTGCAAGACGAATTCCAATCCTAGAGTCCTACTTTGCATTTTCTTATTTCCCTTAATATAGAACTTGTTTTGAAATCTACTTGGGCAAGTTCTTCAGTTAATGTGTTTAATCTGACTTGATAATGATTATGTCAGCAAAACATTTGGAAAGAGAAACAACCATAGCCTCTTGTAAAAGCCATAAAAAGCATAGCTTGTTTCTCCTGCTAGAATAAAATTTCAGGAATTAAATGTTTTGGCACACTAGAAGAAACAATACTTTTGCTCACAACAATAAGCTAACACCTGCAAATGAAGATATGGAGACATGGACTAGTCCTTTTCATCCTTAAATTAAACTGATGTTTAGTGTCATCCAAAAATCTAGTACTTTTACCGGTACTCTTATGTTGAAAAAGGAAAGAAAGTCATAGAGAGGAGAGGAAAAAAAGGAGAGAATGATCGTAAGCATCTCACAAGACATACGGTGATAATTATTACTGCTATTTTTATCATAACTGTTTAATTTAATTAATTAATCATTTTGCTTTACAAATCAAATAGAGGTATCTGGTTATATTTAATCTTCAGACCAAAAGATATAGGTAAGCCATTCCTCTTTCATGTCTTTGTTGTACCACTGTTGTAAGAGACCAGGTGCCATAATTGTTAAGGTCTTTGCCTCCCATATACAAGGTACAAGGTTTGATCCTGACCTCTAACCAATACCTGTTTGGAGTTTGCATGTTCTCCATGTATCTCTGTGGGGTTTCTCCCACCTCTGAAAAATATCCTGAGTGTTCCATTCTCAAACACACCTAAGCATAGAGCTGTGGACAGCAGTACAGAGTCTAGATGGTGCCCTGTAGTGGGGATAGTCAAATAGAGCATCTACTGTGGTGTACATTATCCTCAAGGAACATGGATCACAGACTGCATGCCATGGTAGGACTAGCCACTTGATGGTGTAAATATATGGCTCTAGGTGATTTGGTTGGGTTGACTAACATCATCAAAAATGGGCATGGGTATTTAATGGGGATAAGTAGGTTGATGACCTGGTCTACTCTGACTTATGCCAGGGACCCAGGGACCCATGCTAAGTGTGGGAAGGGTATACATGCCCCTATTGGCCAGTGTGTGCTTGCCATAAAACCCTGCAGCCCTGGGACAATAAGTTACTGGCTGGCAGGTGTCCATTTGCCTTGCTTGGGTTACCTGGGATAGCTATGTTGAGTGAAAGCTGTACATAAAACCAATACACCTGCCAAACATGAATTAAGAATGGTTACCCTGACAGTACAAGGCTTAGAAGTGGATGACATAATGGTAAGGAGGAGTCTGGACAACCTCTGTATCTAGGAGACAAGATGGAAGGGCAGTACAGCAAAGCCACTTGGCTTGGAATCCAGAGTCTACTACTCAGGAAGAGGACAGGATAGAGATGGTGTGGGAATTGTGGTGAGGGACGTCATCAGAATTAGTGACAGACTCATGTCAATCGGACTCCAGCATAATGACAGAGCAGTATTCATAATCTCTGCCTGTACCCTACAGCAGGATTGGAGGAAAACAGTGCATTCATGCAGCAGTTGCAGGACCTACTAGATAAAGCAGGACAACAGGAATCTGTGTTGATAATCGGGGACTTGAATGCGTATATCAAGACAGACAGAGCAGGATATTAAGAGTGGGGCTACATGGGTGGAGAAACAGAAATAAAGGAGAGGCCATACTAGATTTCTGTCTGGCAAATGGCTTAATAGTAGCCAATGCATGGCTCAGAAAGACAGACATTCTCAAGATCACATACAAGAGTGGCCAACATGCAACTCAGGTGGACTTTCTCCTAGTAAGGAAAGGGCAGTGGGGTAAAATAAGAGATTGCACACTTCTTGCCAGTGAAACAGTTGGCCCACAGCATAAACCACTGGTTGCTACAATCAGTTGCAAGCAGTAGTCAGAGAAGGCTCCAAATCCAACAGATAGTAGGCCAAAGACCTGGAAGCTGACTGGTGAGAAAGCACAGCAGTTCAAAGAATTAGTACGTCAAGTAGAAGAGGAAATAGGCGGTGTCGAAGAAGAATGGCAGCACCTCAAAATAGCATGTGTAAGGGCTACAGATCAGATATGTGGTCAAGCCAGGTACAGAAATAAGGTACATAAGGAAAGCTGGTGGTGGAATGCAGTAGTACAGGAAGTCATCAAAAGGAAAACTGGTTGGCTAACAAAGAGGCAATAGCAAAGCACAAGGCATCAGAAGCACTCTACCAACCTCTGGAATGTGCCTCGGTAGATGGAACCAAGAAACTCTCAGGACTCTATCAAGCTCTGGAAAGTGACTCAATAGATGGAAACAAGAAACTATCAGGTTGTAAGGCAAAGACAGAAATATAAAGAAGACAGTCAGAGACCCTTCATAAGGGATGCCAGCAACAACCTGCTCACCAGTCCCCAGGGCAAAGGCAAATAGAAAGAGCACTTCCAGCAGCTTCTGAATGAAGAAAACCTCACAGAAGCTGTACTTCCTCAGACACAGCATACAATGAGAGAAGAGGAGGAGCTCACCATAGAAGTAAGAATAGCACTAAGGAAAATGAAGTCAGGGAAAGCAGTAGGCTCAGATGAGATCACAGCAGATATGATAAAGATGCTGAATGGGATAGGAGAGAAATGGCTCCTTGGGGTACTCATAGCAGTACGGAGAGAAAGGCATATCACAGATAACTGAAGAATAAGCATACTAGTGCCAATGTTTAAGAACAAAGGGGACATTCACAGCTGTGGGAAGTATAGAGGTATCAAACTGCTGTCACAATGTATGAAAGTTCTGGAGAGGGTGATTGATAAATGAATATGCAGAGTAGTAGAAATTAAGATGGGAAATGAGCAGTTTGGATTCAGATCAGGATACAGCACAACTAACCCAATGTTTGCAGTTTAACAGATACTTGAGAAGAAGCTAGAAATGAGAAAAAGTCCAACTGGGCATTCCTAGACTTGGAGAAGGCATACGACAAGGTCCTAAGAAAGCTGATTTGGGCAGTCCTGTGGTGTTTTGAAGTCCCTGAAACATTGGTAGAACTAGTGCAAGCTATATACAAGAGCCCATGGACTTAAGTACAGACAGTGTTCGGTCTTACAGAGGGGTTTCCAGGCGGAGTGGGTATGCATCAGGGTTCAGTTCTGAGCTCACTGATGTTCATGCTAGTGATGGACTACACTGGCAAACAGGGTGGAGGGGCAGATCAACAAAGTTTCTGTATGCAGACAATGTGGTATTACAAGCAGATTCTGAGCAAGAATGTTAGCAAAGGGTAGGGGAATGGAATGCAAACCTGAAGGCATATGGGATGAAACTGAGTACAGATAAGACAGTTGTAATGGCAGCAGATAGAGGAAGTCAGAAGAAGCTGAATACTGAGAAGGAAAAATAGTGGAACAGGTTAAGAGCTTCAAGTATATGGGAAGGGTGGTTGAAGAGAAGGGACGTCTGAATGAAGACATCAAAGCTAGAATCTGAAGGGCTGCAGCCAACTACCACAGAGTGTCATGGAATAACGTGTGACAGAAGAATGCCAAAGAAGCTGAAAAATAAGGTGTACAAAACAGTGGTGCAACCAGTACAACTGTATGGTAAAGAAACTGGGCAGTAAAGGCAGAGCAGATGAAGAAGCTAGAAGTGATGGAGATGAAGTGCTTGAGACAGGTGGTAGCATACACACTGTGGGACAGATGAAGGCATGAAGACATAAGAACAGAAGCCAAATTGCAGAAAAAGTAAAAGAAAACAGATTACAGTGGTTTGGGCACATGTGCAGGAGAGAAGACAATCTGGTGAGGAAGATTTGGTGCAGACAGGAAGATGGCAAAAGGAAATGATGGCACCCAGCAAAGAGGCAGATAATATTGTGTGGGAGAACACCTACAAATGTGAAGCATGACTGTAGAAGAAGGTAGGCATTGAATAGGCAGAGAAGGAGACAAGTGACATGACACCCTGATCCTATGTAAAAAAATGGGGAAAAGGGGGGGTTAATGAATGAATGAATGAATGAATGATGTGCCACTGCTGTTTATATTTGTTCACAATTTTTACAGATTGTTTTTACAATATTCTTTTTTTTAATCTGATATTGGTATAAGCTCTGATTCTTAATGGTAAAGTAATGCATTTGGGGTTTGATTATGCATGCAGTATAATTTGAAACATTAAAATAAAGTGGCATTCCTGTATTTCTGATGCAGGGAATTATTATTTACTCATTACATTAAGATTAATGAAATTGATCAGCCTCAGTTATTCACCAAACTGAATGATGTTCATTACTGTAGCTGGGTGAGGAGGTTGTTTGATAGGACTTCCCACTAACACCTCCCTTAAGTGCATATGCAATGGTGAGCAGGAATGTCACTGTGCTTGATCCTCACCTGATTGATCTTTGAATGACTTCCTCACCTGATTGGTCACATGATTGGTCTTTGAATGACTAGTGTGAAAGTGCATTACAAATGCACTGTTTACATTGCACCAATGGAATTATGCTACAGTACTGCCAACCTGCATTATGAAATGTTAAAAATAAACAGACATAGCCTGCCTTCTCTACAATGCCTCACTTCTTGTTTACATTGAGAAGTATTGCAGCTGTCAACAGTTGCTGTGTTTATGTCTGTTATTAAATATTTGAAATACTTCAGTTATGGGAAGAAGTTCTTTCTCAACTTTATCTCATTTTAATGCACTAAAAATGAAATTAAATGTTTGAATTGACTTTACAGAAGAGGTGATAAAGGAGGTGTTATTTTTAGCCATGGCATTAGTGCATACGTCCATTCCACTTTTCTCTTTCTTTTTCTTCCAATTTAATAAGCTTTATCTTTAATTATGTGTGGTTTTAAATGTAGTGCATTTGATTTGAGCCTAGGTGCATGTATGATATGATTCCGATGGGTCAGTCCTCAATCTTCTTGGTTGTTTTTGATGATGCAGAGTATCTTTCACTTTTCTTGGATTGTTGTTTTTCACCTCATTCAATATGCAAATTGGGTGAAATCTATGCCTATAACTAACTATTGTTACTAGGAAATGTTTTTTCAGCATTAAATGAATTATTTAATTATTATAGTCTCCTTATTAAAATTTTTAGTTCTGATGTAACAGCTTACTAATATTATTCACTGACAGATAAAATTTTAAAGAATTTTGCAAGATTATTTAGTTTAATTTAAGGGAATGTATTCTGTACCTTAAAATTAGCTGCATTAAGTTGTGGTTCAAACAATCACTAGATTATTTATGGGTATTCAACAAAGCCTAAAAGGAGGCAAGAACAAAATTTTATGAAATGAAATAAAGACGAGGAAGAGAGGAAGTATCTTTATAAGTGTATGTGTGTGTGTGCATTTATATATAAAACATTATATGCCTATGTGTATAAATATGCAGGTGTACTTTTTATAAGTATATTTTTCTTCTTTAAATGCCAGATTTCTACTTTGTTTAGCTCAGATTTTACTATTGTAGTTTTTAAAAAAGGTTATGATAGTTTATTCAATAGCATTTTAGTGTATTTTGAAAACTGGCAGTTAGGACAGTATGTCAATTGACTAATAGGAAAAGATGATTTTGATTCTTTATAATTGTCACTGGCTCTTACATTAAGTTTGCATGAACTGGAGCTTGATCTAATACATATTCAGTTACAAATAGCCCATTCAATGTAATAGAAAAAAGAGCTGAAGGTGTCTGTTGAATCCCCTTTAGATAATAGTAGTCCGCCAAGTTTGACTGATAACACTGAAGATGAGTTGAACTCTTAGATAGAAAAAATTGCAATGATTAGTGAATTAATCCAACTTAATATCCACTGAAGAAAATATTTACTTTGAAAAAATAGTGAATTAATCCAACATAATATAAATCAAAGAAAATCTTTACTTTGAAAATAGCATGAGAATTATCTATGAACAGGCTCATGGAAATATTAGAATCAATTCATAAAAAATAATTTGCTATAGCAAAAAAAAATAAATAAGTTGGAATTAACCTGAATAAAAAAATATCTTTGTGACCTCATGGTTTGAGATGTACTATTTATCAATTATTCATCAATTTGTCATTGGCTTACCATATATAAATCCTCACAAAGTGATAATTGGATGAATTAACTTTAAACAAGATATCTGACAATTTTGATTATTTTCCTTCAGAAGAGTTATTTAAACATTAATGCTTTTTGCTTCTTTCTTCTTTTCTCTCTTAATATATTGTAAAACATATTTTCTATGTTAATTTTCTTTTTATAAATACTCACTGATTTTAGGGTGTCAACTGTGAAGATCTAATAAATCTGACAAATCATGACATTAATAATAAAAGTCAACTGCTTGAACAAATGTAATAAAAAGTATAGAGATGATAACTGTTTGATAATCACATACTTGGATATCTGTTGCAAATAATTTAGCAAGTAATATAAGCAAAGGTTAACTTATAATAATATTTATATGAGCATGTGAGAGCTCATTAAGGAATAGTATACTGAAAGTCATAATACTGAGTGCAAAATCCTGAAAAGTCAAAATGTTGAAAATTTGCAGTGTTGAACTCAAAATACCTACTTGTATCATACATGTACTACTTACACACATACATGCTTACATACACTGTGCCATTACACAGCCAATAAACAAGCAATATCACTCCCCTATTGGGAAACTCAGAAATGACCACTTACATGGGTCCTGCAAAGGGAGGGGGGGAGTAAACCCAGCTCTGAACATATGTAAGGGAGAAGGTATTTTGATTTCAAAATTTTAATATTTCATCATTTTGACATTTCAAAATTGTACAATCAGTATTTTAACTTTCAGTAGATTAACCTAATATACAGGCATATAATTCAATTTGATTAATTCCTACTTATTTTCTGTTTTCCCTTTCTTTTCCTCTCCTCAGACTACCCCTACTTCATCATGCTCAGTTGTAAAGTCGATCATTATATTATACAAAAAATTTAAATTGTTGCATGATAAATTTCATCAAACATTATAAAATAGCTGAACTCTATTTATATAATCAACAAAAACATATTGAAAGAAACATTATCAGATCACACATCCCACTGGCTAGCCTGAAACAGTTGTCATGCCATCTACAGATATTATTCAGTATCAGCCTCCAAACAGGCCATATGGCAGACAAATGGTGAACAACAGCAGATATTTCCCTGAACAAGGGTGTTGTGCCAGCTGAGTCACTTGATCAGCCTCATTTGTAAGGCCATGGAAAGGACCATTATGGAATTAATAAACAAGGACAGAGGCAACCTACAAACCTTTGAACCAAGCCAATTTGGTTTTATCAAGGGCAGATCTGTCAAAATGGTTGATTTCTTTGAGAAGCTACTGAAGCAATGGATGAGGGAAAATCACTACATACTGTCTAGCTAATTCATGCTAAGGTGTTCAGCACCATTCTACACTTGGGTATTGTCAGTAAACATTCTGAGCTTAATGTCAATTCCTGTGAAACTCAATTTGGCTCACAAACAGAATGTAGGAAATTAACTCATTCCCTCCAGTATATCGCTTTTAAGTGTGTACCTTTAACTCCCAGTGGGTGTGGCTTAAACCTTTAAAAATGAAGTTATCACCTTACAATTCTAACAAACACTCACTGACATAGGTCAAATATCAAGACAATTGTGTCTACCATCATATATGCTTCAAGATAAGATATTCTGATACCTTGTATGTAGCATGGTTTTGGAATTATTAATGCAAATATGAACAAGCAATATTTGATGCCTAGAGGTGCACTAGGAGGTAACTTCAGATGCACCTGGAGATGTCACTTGGATGTAATGAGTTAAGATGGATGGCCCCATCATCTAAAAGACTTGTCACCAGTAGTGTATCATAGCACTCTGTTCTTGGGCCACTGCTCTTTGGGATTTACTTCTTGGAGGTCAAAGCCAATGTTAAGTGCTTATGACTCACCCTGTTTGCTGGTGACTGTAAACTATGTGCCATCATTAACTCTCCAGAGGACAATAAGATCCTCCAAGAAGGCATTTCCCATATAAATAGTGGGTGTCAAGATCATAGACTAAAACTAAATCTCAAAAAAATTACAATATTATCTTTTGACAGGCATAACACCCCTGCAGCTATCACTTTAACAACACATCTCTGAAATTAGATCCAGCACTTACAAACATGGGAACTTATAGAGACTGTGAACTGTCCTTCAATCACCATAAAGTCCACTATTGTAAGAAAGTCATTTTTCACTGTGCAGTTTATTAAGGATATTGTGTCCAGGTCCAGTGATATAATCATTCCACTGTATTTGGCATTTATTAGCTCAATCATTGAGTGTAATGCTTTTTTTTTGCCATGTACCTGTCCAAACACTTGACACAACCTGAATGCTTACAATATTTTCACACCATAAAAAGATAAAATAAATAAAAGCCTTGTCCATATTCTTGGTATTATACAGGTTGCTGACGGATGACCTCTCCCTTGCATAAAAGACTCAACAGGTCTTATCCTCTCAGATCTACTGTACATCTGCAAGTCCAATGGTGGTATAACACCTGCTCAAGAAATCCTAATATCTTCTGCAGCATAAATAGAGCATATTGGAGGGACAGATGTATGTTACAGAGAATTCCACTTCTTTGGAATTGTCTTCCTTTCCACATAAAACCTAGTATTTCTCTTAATTCGTTCAACCATAATCTGGATGAATTGATGGGAACCCACACATTCATTCATCCTTGCCCTTTATGGGTAATATATAAATGCTCAGCCTGCTATCAGTTATTCATACTTAAATTATGAGGGCTAGAAAACTCAAGGAAATGCATGGTTAGGCTTCTAAAGATTATTCAGGTTCAATAGCCTAGTATGAAACTATATGAAATTATGAAATGTGTGACTAGCATTTTATCTGTCTCTGGCCTAGCACTCAAGTGTGGGGTCATTTACTGGACTGTTATAACTTGTTGATACTTGTGAACCTCTGCTATCTCTGAAAAAAACAAAAAAACAAAAATATCTTGCTTTTTTCCCACTTTTCTGAGATTTAAAAAAATTCAGTTACAGGCTTGCTGTTCTGAACTGTTTGTAAGTTTTTTGGAGGCCATTTTTTGCTTGGGCTAAAGGGAAGTCTCTCTGTTCATCAGTGGCAGTGATAAACATTGATCAGCCTGCCTGCCCCTATGGGAGTGGTTACTGACTTGAAACTGTAGTTTTATTGGCCATTTTGGGTCAATTCCAAACTCCTTGATCTTCCTCTCTTAAATCCCTCTTTTGCACGGTTTTGCGCATTTTTGTGCATTGCGCAACAATGGGCAGCGCCGCCTAATTGGGTTTAAACTATTCCTGGCTCCACAAAGTCTGCTCTTCACTTTTTCCCTTAGAACTGCTCTATCTCTCAATTTAAACACCATATTCTCATTCTAAGGCCCTTCACTGGTCCAAATAAGTAATCTTACAAGTTAGCACTATTAAACCATAAGCACTACTTACTCTTATACTCTCTATGATTACCATGTCCCCTATTGGTCCATCTTAATTCAGTTTCCCTATATTACTCTAGCATGTCCAAAGGTCAGTCAATGCTTTCCTCTCCAGTCCAGCTGGAGAATCTGGGAATTCTGAGGCAATGTTACAACTGTCTCATGTACACGGACAACCCTCTCCTCCTCCAAACAGGTTCAAATATATGTGAGAGATGCTACCATATAGCCAAACTGGAGGCTGAGCTCTCTCATCTCAAAACTGGTGAAACCAGTCAGGAGGAGAAGGTAACCTCACACAACACAATTCCAGTATCACATAGTCCCACCACATCAGCGAACCAAACACATAAATACACAAAAACATACTCGGAGGCTCTAAATAAAAATCTACCTAAGCAACAGAGACCTCCAAAGCAGATATCCAAGCAAACGCTACCCCAAAACAAAACACGCACAACACATAGCCCACAAAGTCAGTGTGCCAAGCAGCCACAGCCCTTAAGGCTGAATAACACACCTGATACTCTTGTAATAGGTGACTCTGTTGTCAGACACACTGACGTCCCGCTCACCAGGCTGAATAAAGAGAAGGTCACAGTGAGATGCCTGTCGGGCGCTAGGATCTGCCACATAACGCAAGTACTCAGGTCACTCCAAAGCAAATACAAATATGACTCAGTCATTGTACATGCTGGTGTGAATGACCTGAGATGTACCTCCCTGAACTACATGAAAAGAGACATAGAGGAGCTCTCTGATCATGTAGCCCAGGCCTGTATGACCCTGACTTAAGCAGCATCTTACCCTCACCCAGAATGATGCCACAGTACAAAGACAACATGATCGATTTTAACAATTGGCTAAAATTTTGGTGTCATTCTAAGGGGATCCAGTGTCTGTCAGCCTGGGATGACATGCTCGACAAGCCAAGTTGCTTCGCTAGGGACGGCTTGCACCTGTCACCACTGGGCTTTTGGATATTGGCAAAGGCTCTTGCCACCCCCATAGTGCCTTTTTTAGGCAAGGCTCAAAAGTCAAACCCACCTCCATAGACAGCACAAGAAACAAGAAACTAAGAGTAATGCTGCTAAATGCCAGAAGTTTAACCTCAAGATGCACACACTCGAAGCTCTCCTCAGTATGGAGAACAGCGATATCTGTGCAGTGACAGAAACCTGGTTCAAGGCTCCAGAGAGCACCCCAGCACTACCAGGTTATACCTCATATCATGCTTTTCGGCCCCAAAACCTGGACCGAACCACAAAAGGAGGGGGAGTTTCCATATTTATCAAGGATATCCACACCTCCAGGTTAGTGGCATTGCACGAAGTATCGGAGACCATCCATGTGCAACTAACAGTGGGCAAGACTGCTTTTCAGTTTATAGCATCCTACAGACCACCCTCTCAAAGTCAGGAATCCCACTCGGCTTTCCTGAAAACATTGGAGAACATGAAGATCTCTCCGAACACCATTATATTGGGCAACTTCAACTACCCAAACATAGACTGGGAGCACTACTCAAGCCCCAGCACCTTAGCCCAAAGGTTCCTGGAAATTATAAACTCAAATGCTATGGAACAACTAGTCACCACTCCCACAAGAGGGGATAACATACTAGACCTGATCATTACCAACATGGGGACTCTATGCTCCACACCTGAAGTATATCCCTCATTGGTAAGATCAGACCATAAATTAATTTCACTGGATGTCCACATCCCGACCCCACCCCAGCCCAGAAAACCACAGTGAAAAACTTCTCAAAAGCAAACTTCTCACTTCTCAAAACCAAAGTGGAATCCTTCAAGGCCCCAGGGCCAGTGGAAACTACGGCCGAAACTACAGAATCCTATATAAATGCATTCTATGGACATCTCCAGGAATGCATGGATCATGCTATCCCAAACAAAACCAAAACCCAAACATCCAAAGGCAGGCGTCCAGTCTGGTGGACCCCAGCCATAAATAAACTGTACAACAGAAGGAGGAAGATACTACATGATAGAGCAAAATCCCTAATAGGGAAGGCATCTCTGATCAGTGCTAGCAAAAAATTACGATCCCTCATAAAATCCTCCAAGGCCAGCTTCGAGAGAAAATTTGCTCAGGACACTAAAGACAATCATAAGGCTTTTTTCAGTTATGTTAGGAACCTGGGATGCAACTCCCAGACTTGTTCTGAGTTGATTCTAAACGACAAAAAATACACTGAACCCACAGACATCGCCAATATCCTGGCTGACAAGTTCAGTGCAAACTTCTCCACCCCCTCCCCCCCCAAAAAAAGATCAAGTATTTATCCCAGCAGAGGGCTGCCTCCCAAACATCTCTGATGCTCAGGTGAAGGCTGCCCTCTCCAAAGCAAAAAAACACTGCTTCCATGGGACCAGATGGCGTCCCGGGTTGCGTCCTACATGAACTCCAAGAAGAACTAATCCCTCAAATAAAACAGCTGTACAATCTCAGCCTCACTACAGGATATGTGCCCACAGAATGGTGTAAAGCAACAGTGGTCCCACTCCAAAAAGGTGGAGCCTCTACGGACCCTGGAAACTATCGCCCCATAAGCCTGACTAGCTTAGTCTGCAAGGCTATGGAGAGGATCATCATGGAGCTTATAAACAAAGACATTGGGGACCTACAGACACTAGATCCTACCCAGTTCAGCTTTGTCAAGGGCAGATCCTACCTTTTGAACCTGGTTGACTTCTTCGAAACAGTCATCAAAGCCATAGATGAAGGCAAGGTAGTCCACACAGCCTATCTGGACCTAGCAAAGGCATTTGACACAATACCCCACTCGGGCATCATAGATAAGCTATCCAGCTTAAATATAAACCCCTATGTCACAAGATGGGTTGCAAACTGGCTCAAAGACAGAACCCACAGAGTGAGAGTTGCTGGAGCCATGTCAGACTCAAAACCGGTCACAAGTGGTGTCCCACAAGGTTCTGTCCTGGGACCGCTCTTGTTCAGTATATACTTTTCTGAGGTACAGGCCAACGTGGGAGGACTATGGCTCACCAAGTTTGCAGACAACTGCAAACTAGGCGCCATAATCAACTCTCCAGCTGACACAAACATCCTTCAAAAAGGTCTCACAGAGATGGATAACTGGTGCCAGAGCCATGGTCTAAAGCTAAATGCCAAAAAGTGTATAGTCATACCCTTTGGCAAAAACAATGTGCCCACAAATTACCACATAGGCGGTAACCCATTAAGTACAGAGAAAGAAATTAGGGATCTGGGGACCCAAGTTGATAGCAATCTCTCCTTTGACAACCACATTGCCAAAGTGGTTAGAAAGACCTTTTACATAGCCCACCTCATCATGAAAGGATTCACCTCTAGATCAAGAGAGGCAATCGTGCCCCTTTATTCATCCCTCATCAAGCCCATCATAGAATACAATGCCCCTTTTGGGATGTACCTTACCCAACACCTGCAGCAATTAGAAAGACCCCAACATTACCTCACCAAGAGGATCAAGGGACTCAAACAGATGCCATATGCTGCTCGGTTAAAAAAACTCCAGCTCTACTCAGTTGCATACCGCCTACTTCGAGGTGATCTATGCCTGACATATAAAGCTATGTCCAATCCAGAATTAATGGACATGCTCCACCTCAGTAAATCTAAATCCCTTAGAGCCACATGCTCGAGGGACTTGAACCTCAGCACTGAAATAAATAGAACTTGCTGGAGGGACAGATTCATAACCCAGAGGCTCCCTTCGCTCTGGAATAGAATTCCAATTCATGTTAGGCAGAGCACCTCACTGAATCTCTTCAAGAAGAATCTTGATGAGTGGATGGGGGATTGTAGGTTTGTCCCGGGGATTACTTCCGTGTCACTATTAGACAGAGGCACAGCAAACTAAACCTTAAAAAGGGCACAGTATACTCAAATCAAGGGGTGGCGTAAGCCAAACAAAATCGGGCTAGGCTTATAATTGCCCCAGGGCAGATAGCCTAGTATGAACCTATGAACCTATGACATACCAACTAGTAAAAGCATTTGCATGCTCAACTATAAAACATATTAAAAAATACACTGTGTAAAGAAATGAAACAGCAGAACAGACCCATTTGTACTTATAAGATAATTAATGAACATAAAAGTCAGTTCTTGTGTTAGACGAATACATGAACTCACAATGTTTTAGTAAACATTACTTCCTGGAGTAAGATAGTTGTACTTTGCATGTATCATGCCTCCAGTTAAATGTGGGTAGATGAAGTTTTTATTCATTATTTGGAAAATGAAATAAACCAGCAAAACCTCTTTTTTCAAGATCATGCGTATTTATGTTCTTGTAGTCTTAGGTTCTAAGTTTCCTGATGAAGACCAGACACCACTGCCATCACACAGTGCCTCTGCCTTTTCTGTCTCTTCTTCTCCTTTCTGCTTTTCCCATTAGGGATCACCAGAGCAGAACAACGGTCCACAGAATGATTGGCAGTGGAGTTTTTATGTCATCGAGTTGCCAGCCTGGTGCCTTGTCTGTATAATTGTGGAAATTCAGTTTATAGCACTAAACATATTTTTCTTGATGGCATACCACAAGTTGTCTATGCAGACAAATAGTAAGTTCTTTGGTTTTACTTTGGTGATTATTCTTCAGATCTACACCAGTACCTCACTCACTGCTGTTGTTACTGCTTTACCAAAGCTGCTCATCTTTCCATCATCTTCCATGGGCACTTAGAGCCTGGAGTAACGGTCAGTTTTGTTGAATTCACAAGCATCACCTGAGGTTATTTGACCTTGTAGGTTATTACATTTAGCAATAAGATGTGGGTATTAAAGTTACCCATGTGGGGATGAAACTTGTTCCAGTAACCCACAATTCACTTGCAGCTACAGATTTAATTTTATTTCTGAGAGTCAGAATTCACTGAAATAGTTTATTGCTTGAGATGTACTTAATAAAAAATATTATAGCCATATTTGCTACTGCTTCCACTCCAAAGATATATATATATATATATATATATATATATATATATATATATATATATATATATATATATAGGTCTTGCAATTTTTTTATATAAAGTTTAATTTTCCATGTTTTTGGCATTCCTCCAATTTTGTGACGTCAGTTTTGATCCATTTCTGAAAATTCCAGAATAGCATTTCTTGCATATCTTTGCAACATCTTCAAACAGGTATACTTTTCATTAGAGACATTCTGCAATGTATTTTATAAAGACACTGAAAAGGATTATTCCTAGTATTGTGGTAGATGTTAGCTGATATTTTTAGTTCTCATTGTATTCTTCTCTAGCTAGTGTTTTACAAGTGCTGTCACTCTGTGATATATTCTATGGCTGCTTATCTGTCTGCACATTGTTGTGTTAAATAACTTGCTGAAATCTAAAGAGGCCATTTATCCAACTCCTTTCTTTGATGAAAACCTACACTGTCTTGGCTCCAGACCCCAGCTGATTTCTAGATATCAGAATCAGTGTTCTCTCTTTTAGAAATGAGGTCATGATTTTATCACAACTACAGTAAAGATGACAGCTGATACTTTTCAGCCTCTGTCTTCCTTTAATTTTCCAGTTTTATGAAGAGAAATCATGCTTGGCCTCTTTTCCTCGTTTATGCTTTTGGAACCTGACCTTCATCTCATGGTGTGTTGAAAAGGTTAACAATAACTATTACAAGTACCCACAATGTTTTCTAAGATTTCTATAGTGAATACCAACAGGCTCCAATTCTCTTGTCAGTCTTTGGATTTTGAATTAAGATTATGGCAAATTTTCAAAATATGTCTCTATTAAATGTGGTGCCTCCCAGGGGCTGGCTTTTGGATCTCTTTTGCTTGGGTTGCTTATGAGTGATTGTACGACATCTAAACAAATTTGCTTCAGTACATTTATTGATGATTTAATGGTTGGAGGTCCAGTAACAAACATAGTAAATGAGCAGTATTTGCAAAACTATTTGCATAAGTTAACAACGTGGGTACAGTATAAGGGTATGTAATTTAATAATAATAATAAAATGTTCAGTTGTTAATTTTGGTGCTATTAATAATAGATATTGATCTGCTTTGGATACCTTGGGTGTCCCTCGGTTAAACATGGTAAGAATTTAGTTGTAATTATTGATGTATATATTTCATTTGATTATCATGTGATTGGTGTTGTTAGGAAACATTATGGACTAATAAAGAATATTTTAGGTCTTTTAAACCTAGGCCAGTGTTGGGCGGCCGCAGTGGTGCAGTGGTTAGTATTGTCGCCTCACAGCTAGTGGTTCTCCAGTTCAATTCTCGGCTGGGGTGTCTTCTGTGTGGAGTCTGCATGTCCTCCCTGTGGTCATGTGGGTTTCCTTCGGGTGCTCCAGTTTCCTCCCACATCCCAAAGACATGCTGTTGGTGGATTGGGCACTCTAAATTGGCCCTAGGTGTGAGTGTGTGCATGTGTGTGCCTTCTGTGGAAGGTTGGGCGCCGGGCTGGCAACTCGACACTGTAAAACTCCACTGCCAATCATGAGCAGAAAGGTGATCCGCTGTGGTGACCCCTAACCGGGAAAAAGTCAAAAGAAGAAGACACCTGGGACAGTGTTGTTATGGAAAAGTTATTTTCTACCAACATTTACCCTGTGATTGAATATTGTGGTTCCTTTTATGTACTGGAAATTTCTCAACTTGCTAAGCTTGAGCATGTTTGAACATCATTTACTAAACATATAGCTGAATGCAAATCTTTATCATAAGTTAAGAGACTTGAAAATGTATCCCTTTATTCAATAGCTTATATGCTATTAAGGGTTTAATTATGGTGTAGAAGTGTACAAAGGGTGAGGTGTTTTTGCAATGTTGGGAGTTGGTTTTATTAACTATATGTTATTCATTAGGAATAACAACCTACTAGTGCATTCACCTAGAGTTAATTCTGTATTGAAGCCTTCAGTTTTTCATTTTAGGGTAGTATATTATGGAACACTCTACCTATAGATATTAGCTGTGCAAACAGTTTACTAACATTGGCTCTCATTGGCTCTACTTGTTTAGTATACCCAGTTTTTGTTTTTAGGAAGGACAGTTCAGTGAGGTTATTGTTGAAGCCACTGTTACAGGTGGTACAAGCCACTGGAATTCCCACCACTTACTGCAGGACTACCGTTATTTTAGCTGCATCACCATATACAATAAATTGGTTTGAGCAGATGAGATAATCCAGTTTAGTCTCCTAACTTAGCAGCCAAGTTCTTGTTTCAGGATTGAACTTTTCTCTTGAAGATGGCATGCATCATGCAAACAGTTGCCCAAGCATGTGTGTGTGTGTGTGTGTGTGTGTGTGTGTGTGTGTGTGTGTGTGTGTGTGTGTGTGTGTGTGTGTGTGTGTATATATATATATATATATATATGATTGTGTCATCATTAAGTAAATGCCCAAAAGAGTGCATGTAAAAAAGCGATCATTTCAGACTGAATCTAAAAAAAAAATCAAAAAAGGAAAAAAAATTTACAGGGGTCAAATCCTGCTGCACTGTTCCACACACCCTGCTAATTATATATAACAACTCCATGGTCACAAAACAGTGGGATTAGGACAAACTCCCAAACACTGCTACACCACAATCTTCCATGCAAACCAGTAGACAGCAGTGTTCACTTACAGACTGCAACCATATATGGCATTCATCCGCTGATATATACGTGATCGCACTTTGGGACTGCTAAACCATGTTGAAAGGAAAATTAGCCTTCTTCCTCTGTTGTGTCATCTTGGAGTTTATAAATATGATTAGCAGTGAGGTTTGGGAAGAAAGTTCTTTTTTTTAATCAGCTTTGGTTTGATGGTTTTTTTTCGCCATTTTCTACTTTGATTTAATGAAATTGATTTTATATACAAATACATACACAAAAACATATACACAGTATCATTTTAGCCAAGGGGAGCATTATTAACTCTTGTCATTTAAATGTAACTTACATACACAAAAACATATACACAGTATAATTTTAGTCAAGGGGAACATTATTAACTCTTGTCATTTAAATGTAACTTACATACACAAAAACATATACACAGTATCATTTTAGTCAAGGGGAACATTATTAACTCTTGTCATTTAAATGTAACTTACATACACAAAAACATATACACAGTATCATTTTAGTCAAGGGGAACATTATTAACTCTTGTCATTTAAATGTAACTTACATACACAAAAACATATACACAGTATCATTTTAGTCAAGGGGAACATTATTAACTCTTGTCATTTAAATGTAACTTACATACACAAAAACATATACACAGTATCATTTTAGTCAAGGAGGACGTTATTAACTCTTGTCATTTAAATGTAACTTACATACACAAAAAGATATACACAGTATCATTTTAGTCAAGGGGAACGTTATTAACTCTTGTCATTTAAATGTAACTTACATACACAAAAACATATACACAGTATCATTTTAGTCAAGGGGAACATTATTAACTCTTGTCATTTAAATGTAACTTACATACACAAAAACATATACACAGTATAATTTTAGTCAAGGGGAACATTATTAACTCTTGTCATTTAAATGTAACTTACATACACAAAAACATATACACAGTATCATTTTAGTCAAGGGAACATTATTAACTCTTGTCATTTAAATGTAACTTACATACACAAAAACATATACACAGTATAATTTTAGTCAAGGGGAACATTATTAACTCTTGTCATTTAAATGTAACTTACATACACAAAAACATATACACAGTATCATTTTAGTCAAGGGGAACATTATTAACTCTTGTCATTTAAATGTAACTTACATACACAAAACATATACACAGTATCATTTTAGTCAAGGGAACATTATTAACTCTTGTCATTTAAATGTAACTTACATACACAAAAACATATACACAGTATCATTTTAGTCAAGGGGAACATTATTAACTCTTGTCATTTAAATGTAACTTACATACACAAAAACATATACACAGTATAATTTTAGTCAAGGGGAACATTATTAACTCTTGTCATTTAAATGTAACTTACATACACAAAAACATATACACAGTATCATTTTAGTCAAGGGGAACATTATTAACTCTTGTCATTTAAATGTAACTTACATACACAAAAACATATACACAGTATAATTTTAGTCAAGGGGAACATTATTAACTCTTGTCATTTAAATGTAACTTACATACACAAAAACATATACACAGTATCATTTTAGTCAAGGGGAACATTATTAACTCTTGTCATTTAAATGTAACTTAGACAGTTTTAAGAATGTATGAACATTGTTGTTGGAACTGAGACTTATGATATGTACTGTGCTTTTGGTTTATTTTCTGACTATGGAATGAACTAATTAAGAACCTAAGTAAAAATAATGTAGAGGCTCCCTTTCTCAAAGGAGTCAGAAAAAGCAAAAATCTTGCAGGCTAGTATCTTTTTAGAGGGCAAACTATTATATTTCATGCCTCATAAGTTAGCCAAAGCATATAGTTTCTGCAAGATATGTACCACTGTTTTGTCTTATTTGCATTTTCACTTTGTCTTTCAATTGCTCTAAAAATCATTGTGGTAGGTTTAGCTGTATATGACTCAGAAAAAGGACACACACACACACACACACACACACACACACACACACACACACACACACACACACACACACACACACACACACACACAAAAACACCTTTCATTGTACTATTAAATTTCCAACCTAGCAGCAGAAAATACACCTCTACTGTCTTGTGTGATCTGTTAATATTAATTGTTTGCAGCTTTCTCTCTTGTTTTGTTTTTTTTCCTCTTGAGAAGTTTCCCCTCTGTCTCTTTTTTTATGATTTAATCTCCCACTTTGAGCTGCAAGCTCTGTAGTGTTACAACAGTTTTGTCATGTTTGCTGTCAGCAAACTGATGGCCTCATGACAGGCGGCAGATGTGCAGATGATAGATGCCTTTTTTCTGAGCAAGGACGCAGATAAAAGTGCAAACAAACTGAGTAATAAATGGGAAATGCAGAGCGGCATTGATGAGCCCTGGTTTGTAGGCCATGATATATGTAGAGGCAAGCTGTTGGTAATTTGTTTTAAAGAAATGAGTCGTCTGTCAAAAAATAGAAAGAAAGGACGGGAAGAAAAAGAGTGATAGAGAAATGAAGAAACCAATTTGCAGAAAAGACTCATACACTCTATTACAAAGCTTTCTTATTCTCTCTCTCTCTCTTCCCAGTTTTGATCAGAATAGCATAACATGTAAAACCTTATTTCAATTGTATTTGGTTGCTTTACATCTCAGGTGGTGTTTTCTCACCTAAAATGCTGATTGAAGTGCCCAAGGTCATAAGATAAATTTACTGTTACACTGTGTGATCTCAGGATATTGCTGCTGACATCTGAGTTACACTGAGTGTATTACCTGAGTGTATTACTCATGAGATCTATCCCTGTATAGGCATACTTTATTCTATACTTCTGGCCATTAAAGTCTCTACTAATTGTAATCACTCTTTGTCATTTCAGAGTGGCTGTACTCCAACCAGTGATCTCATTGCTGAAAAAAAATCTTGGGTACCATATGTCAATACTATTTGCACATGACTTAATGGCTTGATAAAAAATAGAATGGTTCCTCAGCAGGACAAACTTAGAATGATGACGCAGCTTGTTCTAGTACCAATATATATGTGGGGAGTCAAAGTTCAACTGCCACTGGTTGTGTCTCTGGCTGTACTTATTCCAGTACTAATATTTAGCAATTGCTAAGGGTTATGTATATAGCTGGTATCAAACATTAGAAGGTAAACATGGCGAGTCTATATGAAGTAAAAGATAGTAAGACAGTAATGAAAATAAAACAACTGCTTTGAATGCAATAACATAACCATTTTTGGAATATCATGTTGCAGTGACTGAAAGAACAGTTTACAATATAAGTGATATTCTGGGACCATTCTATGATTTTTCTGATGAATTGTCTAAGTACTTCAAGCTTTTTGTGACCTAGGCACATGGTAACATGTTTTGGAATGCCAAATTATAAATTATAAAACAGAGAATAATAAATTCTTCAGCATGAGCAAAATGTGACAGTGAATTAGTGAGTATGGTTCCACACTTCTACACACACACACACACACACACACACACGCACACACGCACACACGCACACACGCACACACACACACACACACACACACACACGCACACACACACGCACATACACACACACACACACACACACACACACACACACACATGTTGCAACACAAAACAGAAGAACAAAGCTCACAAAGCTTACGGGGTATTTCTTCTCTAATTTCCACATTTTTCTCCTTGCAAAAAGTTTCTCTCTCCTTTTAGTCTATCTCCAGGAGTATCATGCAAATCGAAAGCATGATTTGATAATTAGTTCCCTTGTTTCCATCCTGTACCTGATTCTGTAATTTCTAAGCATACCATTTTGACTTTCAGGGAAATACCGCATTATTTTGTTTGTTGCCTGTTGTTTCATCACTGGAACTTTTACTGAACACTGTGTTGTCGCAATTTTAACCAGTCCTGTTTCTTTGTGTATGTTGAGTATTCTGAATTTGAGTTCATCAAAATGTGGAGCCAGGAGTATTCAGTTATGCTAATGAATGAGCAATACTTTTACTGAGTGTTGGGGTACAGGGAGGCTTGCTTGCTGCAAAAGTGCTTCTTATTAATGTTTTTACAGCTGACAATTTCATGTTGTTATTTTTATAGACTTATTGAATGTTATGCCACATGACCCATTTCCTTCTGATATTTACATTAGCATCTGTTAACTCAAATAGAAATGTTTAGGGGTCTGAATGGAGAGATGAAAAGTTAGCAAGTAAGGGAGAGTAGCAGTGCTGAAATTGAATTCATTCTCAAGTCTTGGTGAGTACCTTCATGAGGTGGACCCTGTTTTTCACAAAATCTCACCAAGGCGATACTGATATATAAACTGTATCTATATAGCATATTTCATGGACAGAAGTAAGTTAAAAATTAAAAAAGATAGCTGGGTGCACAAGATCCAGGATAAAAAAGTGCCCAATGCTGGTAGGCACACTGGTGCCAGGACTGGAAAAGATGACAGTGTAGAATCCTCAAAATACAGAAACATTCCTACAATGGGGCCAGACCAGGCCCAGGGGGAGGATGGCTCCCCCTGTTGTAGAAGGAAGTAGTAGTCCACAAAAATCACAAAAAACTGATAGGCCAAAGAAGAGCCATAAAGACGATAAAGTGGACTGTTGAGGATAGGAAATAAATTATGTATTGTTACTATTATGCAAAAAGCCCATGATTTCCAGATATATAAAATGATTAAGAGAGAAATTAGAGGAAAGAAAAATACTTCCACAAGAAAAACCGTCAGAAGTTTGAAATAAAAATGTGTATTCATTAATACAACAGATTTGTGAAAAACAGTATATAGATCAAAAAACACTGATGCGTTTGGAAAAAGAAGCATCTGAGGAAGTGCAAAAATATAAACAACAAAACCTAGAGATATTTGAAAAGTATAAAAAAGAAACATGGACATGGGAAAGAAAGAGAGATTTGATACAGTGCAATATTTATGCAAAAGAGAAAGCCAAATCAATCAATATAAAGAAAGTCTTTCAAAGGACCCCCTCCCAAAAAAAAAAAAATGATATCTTTCTCTGCTGGACTGAATATACCCACTTCAGCTAAAGGCATGTTGCACAATTCAGGATGGCTATCCTTGTTGTAATGAAATGTGTCTTGATCTTTCATTATGCTGTCTTGAAACCGATTTTAAGGAAATGACACAAACAGAACCAAAGGTTGCTAGTGAAACAGAACAAGCGACAGCCGCGACACCCTTGCCAGGTGCAGTCAAAAAAGCAAGAATATATTGTGTTCCCATTATAAGTGAACAAACATGCAAGATCACACAAAGCAATCTGTCTTCTTGATGCATGATTAGGTAACACAAAGAGTATGGTAGGGTAAACAGATCGTTTTTGGTGAAACCCCATTAAAATGACAAACCCCCATCAGGTAACTCATGATATATTAGGAATATTAAAATAACGATTCTTTGATTTCTCACAGTCAAGCCTCACTCAATACATGGAAGAGATCTTAAGATCCCAAGGATCCCTTGTCTCTCCTACAGAATTAAATACTATGTATTTTTTTATTATACATGAGAAGTCAAGTGACATTTCTTATCACCAGTAACCCAGTCATGTTTATTGTCTACAGAAACCTACTTCTCTTAACCACCCAGCTATCAATAAACAAATATCTCTCTTGGCACAGTACTTTATTCCTCTGATTTGCAATCCGATTTATAAGCTCTCTGATACATGCCTTTGCATTTAGCTTAATTTTCATCACAAAAACTATCAAAAGTTAATATTTTAAATATTCAGCATCTATACATCTGCTTGTTTTGGTTTCCCCCATACAATATTGGGCCTTTTCAAAGTGTTTGGACTCCTCCTTTCAGAAACATTAACATAATGCAAGGAAATATGGTAGAGAAAAATAATTTTTTGGGGGGTTACCTTTTCACATTTTATTACAAGATTATAGAAAGAAACAGTGGAAACTCTGACGCAGTCAATGTTGAGGAGTGATAGGCCAGTGAGTTCCCATATGACAGAGCAACAGACGGCACAGGATGAAATTGAAGGGAATGTGCCACAGGAAGATGCTATAGAACTTTCTATCGAATGCCTGCAGGAAATGGAAAATAAAAAATTGTGCTCTCAGTTTAGAAGAAAATAAGCTAAGAGAAGAGTTGCATGATTTAATAGAGATAGATAGACATATTTAGATCAATGAAACAAATAGACTGCAGAAGGTCAATAAAACACAAAAAGTCAGAAGTCTGATTAAACAAATAAACACAGTAATTAGGACTGTCTATAGAGATCCATTCGATATAACAGAAGTAAACAGGATATATTACTGTGCAGCTAAATTAATAACTGATAAAGTCCTACCACAAGAACACAGGGTAGTGAGGGAAAGGAAGGGGAGAAACTGAATACCATCATAGAATTATGGAATAGAGAAAACTATAAAGCAATTAAGGCAAGAAGTGTCTCTGTTAGAGGAATACAGAAGGGGGAACAGATCAACAAAAATACTAAGAAAGATCGACATAATAAAAGCAAGGCGCAGTATTAGAACAGACCAGGATCTGTCATGTACTGTCGCAAATAACCAGCTAAAAATCTCAGTGCAGGTGGAAAAATGTAGAAGATACACAGATAAATAGATAAATATAATGGAAAAGTACAAAATAAGCAAGCTATTGATATCCCAAAAATGTTTTATAGAGGGCTGTAATCCAAAAGTACACTAAATACCGGAAACCAAAAATTAAATAACAAAAAAAACAGAGAAAAGAGCCAAAAAAGGTACTAAATTTTAATAACAAAGCATACACATCAAACAGTAAGTGCTTTTGTCTGCATTGGACTTCTTCAGACTGCATAATGTGACTACATAATTGAAACAGTTATAAATCAAATGCATAAGCGCATGACCTTATAATTAATGATGCAATCCTTTCCTTTTAAAGAAAGCTATAAAGCAGGGGGTTCCCAAAGTGTGTGCTGTGGCACCCTGGGGAGCCATGGCTTCCTCACAGGGGGGCCGCAAACTAATAAGCTTAGCTGCAAAATAAACTGAACTAATAAGCTTAGCTGCAAAATAAACTGCAAACAGTTCACAGTTTATTTTGCAGCTAAGCTTATTAGTTCGTAGTGAACTAAGTCTAGACCTACACTGTAGCTTTTTAGCAGAACTGGCATCAAGTATGCAGCGGTTCCCAACTACTAGGCTGTGGAGCAGTACCGGGCTGTGGAGCACTTGGAACTGGACCGTCAGGTAAGTTAATGCCTGTATGAGTGTGTGTGTGTGTGTCTGCCTGCATGTGTGAGTGAATGCGTGCATGAAAGGAAAAGAGTCTGTGTTTGTGAGAGAGATCGAGAGAGTGAGAGTGATGTGTAAGTGAATGCAGGAATGAATGAAGAAGTGGCTGTGTGTGTGTGTGTGTGTGTGTGTGTGTGTGTGTGTGTGTGAATGAATACAGGTATGAATGAGGAAGTGGCTGTGTGTGTGTATGTGTGAGGTCGGAAGAGTGAGAGCAATGTGTGAATGAATGCAGGTATGAAAGAGGAAGTGACTGTGTGTGCATGTGTGAGATCGGAAGACTGAGAGGGATGTATGAATGAATGCATAAGTGGGTGTGTGGCATGTGGTTGTGAGATCGGGAGAGTGAGAGCGATGTATGACTGAATGCGTAAGTGGGTGTGTGGCATGTGGGTGTGACAGACAGTGAGAGCAATGTGCCAATGAATGCAGGTATGAATGAGGAAGTGACTGTGTGTGTGTTTGATCAGGAGAGAGAGAGAGAGAGAGAGAGAGAGAGAGAGAGAGAGCGGTGTGTGACTGAATGCAGGTATGAATGAGGAAGTGACTGCGTGTGTGTGTGTGTGTGTGTGTGTGTGTGTGTGTGTGTGTGTGTGTGTGTGTGTGTGTGTGAGATTGGGAGAGTAAAAGTGATGTGTGAGTGAATGCAGGTATGAATGAGGGAGTGTGTGAGAGATCGGAAAAGGGTGAGAGCGTGTGTGAGTGAATGCGTGCATGAATGCAAAAGAGACTGTGTGTGAGTGTGTGTGTGTGTGTGTGTGTGTGTGTGTGTGTGTGTGTGTGTGTGTGTGTGTGTGTGTGTGTGTGTGTGTGTGTGTGTGTGTGTGTGTGTGCAAGGGGAGAGAGTGAAGAGGGAGAGTGATCCCTGGCAGCAGCAGCAATGAGGTCTGTGTAAGTCTGGACCATACCACTAGACAAATATCTCTCACCCTCTTAGATCAAGAAATCTGGACAAAGCCAAAAATAGTGGGGGTACGAAGGCACAAAATAGGGACACTTTTAGGTACTGCTCTCACAAACTTAGAAAGTTGATAGAAATGCAGGTTTTGCATTAGCATGAATTTTCTGAAAGGTATGAAGTATGAAACTCAACTGTCTGTCATTATTTTCTGACTTCAACCTGTATGATCTCCCAGTGATTTGCCAAAAAACAATTTTATGAGAAAAAGACCAAAAATATGAGGCAAAAATCTGGACATTCTGCAAAAATTTATACAGTTGAGAGGTATGCTGGACAGAGCCAAATAATAGGAACAGATTTTAAATATTGCTCTTATAAACTTAAAGTTAATAAGGTTGCCATTAGGTTTGCTCACCTCTCAACCATAGTGGATCAGTGTTATGCTGTTAAGCAGAATGTGCACTTTTTTTTTTTTTTTTTTTTGGTAATTGTCTTTTTATTGTACTTTTGAGCTTTTCTCCCCAGGTCTCTTAGTCCAGTCGGGCAGCCTCTTTAAACAAATGTCAAATAAATAAATAAATAAATTAATTAAATATGCACTTTATGCATGCCGGGGGGGGGGGCACCTTGGGAAAACCTGAATTCAGCAAGGGAGCTGAGAATTGAAAAACTTTGGGAACCACTGCTATAAAGTCTTCCCTATCATTTAACCTAGGTGGATGTCAGGCATTTAACTTAACCTGCCTTTCGTATTCTTTCCACCCAAGTTCTTCTTCTGCATTAAACTTGTAGTCAACATTCAAAACTTCATCTAAAACACAAAATTTAAAATTTACATCACATGCATTTTCTTTGTAATGCTTGGCCAACGCATTTTTTTCATCTTTGAATATTTATGCTCGTATATCCTTTTGTTTAGCTCTCTTGTTGTGCATCCAACATAAATAGATTTACATGGCATTCAACTAAATATACACTAAACTTAGATTTGCATGTGCATCTTCCTTTGAAACAAATATGATAGCCACCAACCTTGATTTCCAGGATTAACACACTTTTTTGGGGAGGGATTTAACTTGCTTTGAAACAAATTCTTAAAACTCCTTCCTCTCTATAATGAAATGTGTCAAATGAGAAAAGAAGGGGTACAGGGGTGACACATAGAAAGCAAGCATATTTTAGAACTTCTATACAAGCTGAGAATAGCTTGGACACACAGTCTATCAAAAACATTGTGATTAACAACTGGAAACTGGTTTTAAGTGCAACTCAGGTTATAAAAGTAGTGGGAGAAGCACCTATTTTGGTGCAAAAGAGAGGAAGGAGTTTTACGAATTTATTTCAAAGCAAGTTGAAAGTGTGCTAACCCTGGAATGTTCAAATGTTTTAGTTGTAACTTATGCAATTTTTTAATGACTGATGTAAAAGAAATCAAGGTTGATGTGTAACATATTCATTTCAAAGGGAGATACACATGCAAATCTAAGTTTATTGTATATTTAGTTGAATGTTTGTTATGTAAATCTTTTTATGTTGGACCTGAGGACGCATTTGCGAAAGCGCTTGCCTTTTATTCATTTTATGGTGTTTTTTATTAAAATCGTTTCTGCAGTTGTGGTCATCCAGCTGTTTTTTCTTTGTTTGGGACAAGAGTGTGATATAAAAGAACTTGACCAAGATGGAGTGTATAAATATTTGGGAATTGATGAAGGATCAGCAATAAAACATGAACAAATGTGAATAAAACTTAGTAAGGAATACTTTATAAGTATTAAATTAATCCTGAAAACACCTTTGACAGCTAGGAGCAAAATCCAAGCTATAAACCAATTTGCTCTTCTTGTCCTAACTTACAGTTTTTGAGTGACTGACTGGCCCCAAAACATGTTGGATAGATTAGATAGGAAAACAAGAAGGATGCTTCATGCTCCCCAAATGATTTATAAAAATCAGTGCATACCAAGATTATATATTCCCTGTTCTGAAGGAGTGATGGGCCTCCTTCAAACTGATTACATGTACAGATCTACAATTGTGAGACTCCACACACATCTGCTGACCTCACAAGACCCAAACATAGTGAAAGTTTTGAAACATGAGGAGAATAAATCTGAGATGACTTATTTGCTTAATCTAGCAGAAGCATTTACCGGTGTCAAGTAGGAATGGAAATCAAACCAGAAGACTATAAAAATCAGGCAGCAACTGAATGTGCCAAAAAAAACAAAGAAAGAGTATGAGGTGAAGGACCATATGAGAAGGCAAATGTGGAAAATGCACAAATATAGTTGCAAGTATAGAAAACTTCTGGAAGAACCTCATGTTGATCAGAAACGAACACAGGAATGGTTAAGGAGAGGCAAATGCAAACTAAGAGATGAAAGGTTAATACTGGCTTAAGATAAAGATAGTGGGCTAGCTATACACTGGTTTACAAAGTTCATTGAACATGTGGGAGAAACATACAAATGTAGGTTTTGTAAAACCAAATTGGAAACAGTTGCATACCTCATTGCTGGTTGTGACATACTAATGGCAGAAAGACTGTATACTGAAAAGCATAGTAACTTGGCAAGACTGTTGCACTGGGGATTGTGCAAACGTTGTGGTACTGAAGTGGCTGAAAAACACTGGAAACATGAGCCACAAAGCATCATAGAAAATTATGAAGTTTACATCACATGGGATCATCCATTACTAACAGTTCAAAAAATAGATGATAGAAAACCAGATATAGTGGTCCAAGAAAAGACGAGAAAAGTAGCATTGATCATTGAAATCGCCACCCAGTGACTACAGTACCCTGCTTATAGAGAGACACAAAGTCATAAAATACCTCGATCTGCAGGTGGAAATGAGAGCCATGTGGAAGAAAGATACCCAGACAGTTCCAATAGTAGTAGGAGCAACGGGTCTTATAAAAAAAGAGTTTACAATCATATTTAGATATGTTACCAATACATGTAACTCCATACGAACTGCAGAAGGAGTCATTACTGGGCACATTGCTGGTGCTGCGAAGAGCACTACTGGCTGACATCAAAGATTGAAACAATACTAATTTCATGAACTTTAATCAAACTTTGACTTAGGAATGGGGTCCATCCCTGGCATGGTATGAGTAACCCAAAAGACTTGAAGAAATTAAAAAAAAAAGAATGTTGTGGTTATCTGTGAAAAAGAATGGGGTAACCCCATCTAATACAGATAACAAAATAAATTAGCAACTGATGCTGTTTAGAGGGAAAGTAATACAGTTGGCAAAGTCAATGTTTTAAACTATGAAATGTCAGTCTCCAAGGAACAGCTTCACACCTTAGGTAGAAGGAGTCGACTAGCAATGCATACCTGATCTTGAAAGTGTAACTGCTTTCTCAACTCTTTCAAATTGAACATTAACGTGTATGTGAAATTGATTTGTATTAGCTTGTTACATCAGCACTGTTTCAGTTGCATTTAGATGAAAAAATGTATTTGATAAATGACAATTCTAGAAAACACTGGCGCATTAACTAAATAACAATACAGTTTAATTCAAACATGACAATTAGCACTCTAAACTCACTGAACAACAAGACATACAACTTTCTTAAATGTGATTACAACCTTACAGAAAACAACACCCTGCCCTTGTTGTGGAGGGCTCCACCTTATAATGTCTGCATAAGTTTTAAGTATCTACTCCAGGGATACTCTAAAGTCTTTCAAAGGACCCCCTCCCAAAAAAAAAAAAATTATATCTTTCTCTCCTGGACTGAATATAGCCACTTCAGCTAAAGGCATGTTGCACAATTCAGAATGGCTATCCTTGTTGTAATCAAATGTGTCTTGATCTTTCATTATGCTGTCTTGAAACAGATTTTAAGGAAATGACACAAACAGAACCAAAGGTTGCTAGTGAAACAGAACAAGTGACAGCCGCGACACCCTTGCCAGGTGCAGTCAAAAAATCAAGAATATATTGTGTTCCCATTATAAGTGAACAAACATGCAAGATCACAGAAAACAATCTGTCTTCTTGATGCATGATTAAGGTAACACAGAGAGTATGGTCGGGTAAACAGATCTTTTTTGGTGAAACCCCATTAAAATGACAAACCCCCGTCAGGTAACTCATGATATATTAGGAATATTAAAATAACGATTCTCTGATTTCTCACAGTCAAGCCTCACTCAATACATGGAAGAGATCTTAAGATCCCAAGGATCCCTTGTCTCTCCTACAGAATTAAATACTATGTATGTTTTTATTATACATGAGAAGTCAAGTGACATTTCTTATCACCAGTAACCAGTCATGTTTATTGTCTACAGAAACCTACTTCTCTTAACCACCCAGCTATCAATAAACAAATATCTCTCTTGGCACAGTACTTTATTCCTCTGATTTGCAATCCGATTTATAAGCTCTCTGATACATGCCTTTGCATTTAACTTAATTTTCATCACAAAAACTATCAAAAGTTAATATTTTAAATATTCAGCATCTATACATCTGCTTGTTTTGGTTTCCCCCATACAATATTGGGCCTTTTCAAAGTGTTTGGACTCCTCCTTTCAGAAACACTGACATAATGCAAGGAAATATGGTAGAGAAAAATTATTTTTTGGGGGGTTACCTTTTCACACTTTATTACAAGATTATAGAAAGATAATAAGCATAGATTTATAACACAACCCTCATCACCAATTTTTCAGCAATTACAGAAACTACAACTAATAACTCTAGAATCATATGAATATTGTAGAATATTCCTAAGCTGCCCTTACTGTTTAAAATGTACCTTATTTTGTTTAAAGACCTAACAAAGATTAAAAAGAAGCTGGGGGTATCACTGAGACAGTGAAATCATAGTAATGATATATAAGATGTGTCTTACTTGTCTGAGTTTACTACCTGCTTCTTGACTTGAATATTCTGCAACACCAAACATTCAATTAACTAGCTTAAAGCTCATGGTTGTTCCTGAGAAACAAGTACCTGTTCCTAGTGCATCCAGCATGGTTAGTGAACATGGAGTAAGTAAATAAACAGTAACTTACTCCTTTGCTAAAGAGGTTACTGGGGAGAGCATGTTCCCTCACTCCATAACAATGATGCAGTGTTATGAATGTTTAGGCTGGCAAAATCTAAGAAGGAAGAGACGCTTTGAAGCTCATCTACCAACTGATAGCCATCGTTCTGATCTTAAAATGAGAAAGGTGGCCACAATGACTCCTGATGACCATAAGGCAGTGGATGCCTACTAGCCGCCAGGAACCTCCACATATATATATGATTACAATACTGTATGCTGGAGAAGTAGGAAAGCTGAAACAGTGGACAAATGGACTGTAAATTGGGGCAAGAAGGACTTGTAATCTTCTACTGTCAAACAGAATAACATATTTTCATAAATAAATTACATACATTTATTTTTTTACTTTATTTATTAAATGGGGTAGAATACGAATCCATCTGGACCATTTTCAGTTTCATGTATAACTACAACATAATTTTTTTATTATCATGAATTATATGTCATATATGTTTAAGAAGAACTTCATCATATTCTTAACTTTCAAATGATTTTATACTTGCTTCTTTATTTAAGATAGTTTATTCTTTGGCCACTATCCTCCTTTAAAGATCTATAGCTCTTGCCATGCACTGTTATTCTCTCTTCTTTGAGAAAGCTATGGGGAGGCAAGTAGTATGGAGTGAGGAAAGGCTACATCTTCTTGCATAGCAATTATGATAAAAAATGAAAACACTAAAGTGCTTGATGCTATGGTGGGAATTCCAGAAGAATGGTTATTTATACTTTGTATCATTGTAAATAATTATACTTTACACATTTACAGTTGTGGGAGACAGGATCAAAATGTATTAAGTCATGAAGAAACAGAACATGCTGGAGGGATAGATTTCTGTCCCAGAGACTTCCCATACTCTGGAACAAACTATACATTCATGTCAAGCAAAGCTCCTCATTGGCCCTCTTTAAGAAAAACCTTGACGACTGGATGGGAAATAGAAAATTCACCCCAGGGATCACTTCTGTGGCACTGCTTGACAGGGGCACAGGAAAATAATTTTCTTGGGTGGTGAAAACCAGGGAACCTTTTTGGCTAGGCTTATATAGGCCCCAGGGTCGATAGCCTAGTACCTACCTATGAACCTATGAACCTATAAGAAGTTAATAGTGGTAAATATTACTAAATATTCAATGTGTATTATTATCTTGGAGCTTTTCTCCCTGGGCCTCTGCTGAAAATGGACATGTATACAGTTGAACTTTCCCGGTCAACAAATGTAAAATAAATAAATAAATAAATAAGTAAATATGGGCATCATCATTATAGTAAATATTAACATTAGTAAAAGAGCAGGCAAAATAGCTCAGGGTATTACACTATGTAAAGAAATAATGAAGTATGGAAGATTGTATATAGGAAAGTAGAGATAGTATGCATACATAAGAGGAAATATTAAAACTGAAACAGAATATTGCTGTCAGGGGAATATGCAAAGTACAATCCAAAAGAGAACACTTTGACCACCACAGCAATGAGCAACAAAGAGCAATGTAATAAAAATAAACTGAAGTAAAAATAAAACAAGAACTTTAATATAAATTTTGCTGAAGGATTGGTTGACAATGCATGTTCTACTTCTATGGGACAGATTAGAAGGAATATGTGTATGGTATTCACATTCAAGTGATATTGGGACTGTGTGCAAAATTGTTAAAAAGAATTGGCATGTTCTTATGTTAGACCAGCATTTAAAAGAAGTTCTGGGTCTGGAACCACAATTTTCTTTTTGCAACAATCAGTCACTTAAGCATGTTTTGTGTTACAGGACGTTCTATTAAACTTCTTTGACTTGTTCCGATTGGCTTACGTTTCCATGCCGTTCCTGTGATGCCTGCAAGTATATACTCGTCACTAGTAGCATTGGACTTTCTCCTTGTAATTCTCATATATTTTTTTATGCCGACTAAGAGTGTCAGTGTTGTTTACTTGACTTTGTGTCAAGCACGTGACTCTTACTGTGTTGCCAAATGAAGAGGATGTTGAAGGAGAGGATTCCTTGAGCATATAGGGGATATTAGGAATAAGAGGATGACTAACACTTTAGCAAAACATTTTGTGGAATGTGGTGCTACTCGTTATTTTAAATTTATTATTCTTGAAATGTTAGCTGAGGATTTATGGGGTGGTGATATTGTGAACAAGACAGAGTGCAGAGAACTACATTGGATTATTAAATTGTGAGCTAATGTTAAACATGGCTGAAATGACAGTATTCCTTTAAGGCCGGTACTTCATAAGTGTTGTCTACCGCATTGAGTTGATTGGCTTAGTAGTTTTGTTTTATGAATGAACAGCAGATGTCACTAGTGATGTCCTATTTAAATTATGTGCCTGCTATATGTGTTTTTATTGGTTGGTTCTTAGATTCTTGTGTATTGTTTGGTGCAGCTCTCTTGATAAGGGCTGCGGTTTGCTGTTTTGTATTACGGTCTGAGGAAATGGTTTTCTGCAAAAGTGCTCACCTTTTTGCTATTAAAGTTCTTGTTTTATTTTTACTTCAGTTTGTTATTATTACACTGCTCTTTGCTGCTCATTGCTGTAGTGGTTGAAGTCTTCTCTTTTGGATTATCCATTGTTGTGGATTCATTTGACCTTTGCCTGCAGATGTTCCGGTTTCTCTTCTGAATATGCAAAGTACAGCAGAGCATAAAGACAGTCCCTTTAATTTAATAAGCTTATGGCCACCATCACTTATTGGGCAAAGCAGGATTGCCAGTTAGAACAACAATGATGATGACCTCTGCTTCAGATACAGCATAAGGCCACATCAAGGAAAACACATGGACAGCTCCATATCAAGCTTCTGGATTGAATGCAGTGCTACCTAGCCTGTCAGGGATAGTGCCCCCTATCAGCCCATGCATTACAGTTGTACAAGCACTTCCAAAAATGCACACACACACACACACACACACACACACACACACACACACACACACACACACACACACACACACACACACACACACACACACACACACACACACACACACACACACACACACATACATACATTCAGGAAGCTGCAGACATCTCCTTCAGACACAAACACAAACACTCACACACTCATATACTCACACATCCACAGACACACCCATGTGCACCATCACACAAACACACATGGCTTTGTGATACCTACCCACAGTTGTGCTATGTGCCCTGATCCTTCTGTTGTTGTAAATGGGTATATAATGCCATTGTACATCTGTTTTCTTAAGACCAGACTAACAAGGAAGACCAATTGTCTGAATTTCTATATTGCACTGTTCTCACGGAAGTGGCATTTCCATGGGAGAGTATATAGCTTACTAGCATTTGCTAAGCCTCTAGACTGTTGAATTTGCATACCATCATACTGAAATAATGATTTATAAATGGCTTGAGCTTACTTCACTTCAAAGAAACTCCTGAGTAAGTGTTTCTGCAGTATGGGAAACATTTCAGAATCCCAGCGAGTATGTTATACAGATATTATTAAAGAAGGTAAGGGGATGAAGAGATTAATGGGGAAAGTGGCAAACACAGATCATCTCGGATGGGAACAAGATGTGATATAAGCACAGTATCAAGAGGCCTTCTGTAATTCACGGCCGCAGCAGTGGACAGTGTATAAAGAAAAAAGTAAAAAAGTGGGAGGATCTGAAAGAAGAAGACATACGATAATTTGAAAAATGGTAAAGAGAGATGTGAGTTTTTATTGAAAGAAGTATATTAAAATGCTGCAAGACTAGATGGGTAGGGTTATGAGTTTTCTAAAGAGATGAGTGAATATGAAAATGGGGCATTCTTATGGGAAATGAATGAAAGGTTATATATATACGTATACAGCATAAAAAATATGAGAAAGAGCAAAGAAGTTCATATATAAACAATGGAAAGAAATGATATGAAAAAATGGACACCTAGTAAATCAGGGAACACAGATTGATAGTGCAAAATGTGTTATTATAGAATTAACTTTAGAAGCTCGAAATACTGAAATATTGAAATTCAGTATTTCAAGCCCATAGAGTGGAATATTGAAAAGAACAAAAACTCAGAAGCGCGAAATTCAAAATCTCGCAAACAGGAGATTTTGAATTAGCACTTCTGCTGTACACAAACACACACCTTCCTCCCCACATACAAACACAAGCTCTGTCCTACATAAAAGCAGGGGGGCAAGCCTCCCTGCACCCCCCATGTGGGAGCTGCACCCCCACACCCTCCCTACTTAAATATTCTAACTCCGAGGTTGCACTACATACAAAAACACACAAAACACCACCACATAAGCTACATTCTCCTCGCACGCACACATCACAGCAACAAAACACACTAACACACACACCACATCCCCTCCCCAAAACCTTTAACACATAAACACTTACCTGAATCCATAACCACAGCGAAACACCAGAAGCGCTAATTCAAAATCTCTGGTGTGCGAGGTTTTGAATTTCGCGCTTCTGAGTTTTTGTTCTTTTCAGGATTCTACTTTATGGGAGCGAAATACTGAATTTTGATATTTCAGTATTTCGAGCTTCTAAAGTGAATTCATTATTATATTATAAAAGTTTAACAGAAAATATTTAGGAAAGTTATTGGAAAAATGAAGTGTGAGGTAATGTACGTACTAAGGAGAAAGCAAGTAAAACATGCCGATTGTGCTGAAAGAAGTGTTAATACCATGAGAAAAGGGAGCATGATATGTGTGCCGATCATGACTTTGTCAAGGCATTAGTTAGTACCGAATAGTGTTAATACTATGAGAAAAGGGAGCATGATATGGGTGCCGATCATGACTTTGTCAAGGCATTAGTTAGTACTGAATAGTGTTAATACTATGAGAAAAGGGAGCATGATATGGGTGCCGATCATGACTTTGTGAAGGCATTAGTTAGTGCCGAATATAGCAATATGTGCAGCATATTGAAAAGAACAGAGCATATTAAAATATAAATGTTTTGTAGTCAGTAGACAAAATTCATGGGATAAGGTGATGGTTAGTGTCTGGGAAGGTGAAATACAAATTCAAAAAGGATTTAAACAAGGATGTTCAGTAGTGGCATTTTGTTTATAATGGTGATGAATGCAGCCATTATGAGCTGTCATAGAAAAAGCTAAGTGGGAAATAGCTGAAGGCAGTTATGTACCACTATTTTTGTCTTGTGAAGATGATCTTACTTTAATAACAGAACATAAAGTGTGGATTATAGAGGCACTAGGAATTAGAGCTATTGGGGTTAAGTTTGAATAAAGAAATGAGTAAATGTTTTTGAAATATAATGAAAATAGTGCTTTCACAGTGAGCTTGATGAGTGTATTAAGGGTTAAATTCTAAAGCCAAGAAATATTAGAGTAACAATGTAGAGAAAAGAGAAGAAATGTAAGATACAACAATTGTGTGGAAGGTTTTTCAATTCATTAGGGGAAAAAAGTGCACATTTTTATGTTCTAGGTAAGCCAAGTTATGTATGCATTTCTGAAGAAGAAAGATAAAATAGTTGTTGGAAACAGTGCTTATCATTATATGGGGGCAATTTTAAACTGTATTAAAAGTGTTTCATACAACCTGAGACACTACTCACAGTTCACACCAACTCTCATTACCCCTAGAACCAAACTCCACAGCACTACACATGATCTGTCACACCATCTCTCATTACCCATAGAACCAAACTCCACAGCACTGCACATGCTCTGTCACACCAGCTCTCATTACCCCTAGAACCAAACTCCACAGCACTGCACATGATCTGTCACACCATCTCTCATTACCCATAGAACCAAACTCCACAGCACTGCACATGCTCTGTCACACCAACTCTCATTACCCCTAGAACCAAACTCCACAGCACTGCACATGCTCTGTCACACCAACTCTCATTACCCCTAGAACCAAACTCCACAGCACTGCACATGCTCTGTCACATCAACTCTCTTTACTCCTAGAACCAAACTCCACAGCACTACACATGATCTGTCACACCATCTCTCATTACCCATAGAACCAAACTCCACAGCACTGCACATGCTCTGTCACATCAACTCTTGTTACCCCTAGAACCAGTTTGCAGTCTTCTTTCTTCAGATGCTGTGTCACACCAACTCCCGTTACCCCTAGAAGCAAACTCCACAGCACTGACATGCTGCCTCCTTTCAGACACCTACTCTTTGGCAAGCTCTCCCCTTTGACATTAAGGAAATCAGAATGTAACTCAAAAACACTTCTTCATCCAAGCCAAATACTCCTGCTTCAACAAAGGACACATCACCTATCTCCTTTCTGAGTCTCTTTTCCTTCCTCAAGATTTACTGAAGACTGCCCCACTTTAGAAACAAATGTATTTGTTGTGCATTGTATTCCGCTTGACTATACAATGCACTGTGCTTGCTCACTAGAATGTATATGTAAATAGTCTGAACTACTTCTCTACTGCTTACATTTCTGTATTTTTGTTTGTGAAATGCTTTGTATTCACCCAGGCTGAGCCTGAAATTGGTCAGTATTGATCAGTGAACTACCCAGGCAAACAAATAACTAAATAAATAAATAAATACATAAATAATCAAACAAATAAATAAATAACTAGGGAAGAGGGTTCTACTGTGAGAACTATTATGTGGTCTGTAAATAAACTTAGTGGCATATTTGGCATCTCTGTAGTTATTTTGGGTAAAGGATTTGATATTACAGGAAAAAAATAAATATAATGGGAATGTGTTAATGAAAATAGGATATCTGGACAGAAGTAAAAACTTGTAAAAGAAAAAGAAAGTATATAAGTGTGATGGATAAATATGCATGTAAAATCAAATTGTGGAAAATAGAGGTAAAAGGAGGGGGGAATTATAAAATGAGGAAATGGTACAAAAAGATGAAGGAACATTTTATATTAAATTTTAAGAACAACTAAATGGAAAGAAATAAAAGTGATGCAATAATGACAAAAATACAAAAATAATTGTGAAAAGCAGATTTTTTTAATGGAACTATTGTTAAATAAGTAAATTGTTAAAGGGCAGATGGAATATAAATAGCAGAATGAAAAACTGTAATGTATGTCAAGCAGGGGGAAGTTGAGCATGGGAAACTTTAAATGTTTTAGAAAAAAATCATGGCGGAATATCAGTATGACATTTTAAGAAAAGTGAGTTGAGACTGATATTATACGGGACTTATAAATGTGAGTGAGATTATGCCAGAGAAAGTAGAATTTTGTTGAGTGCAGTGTGGATTTTATGGAAATGTAGATGTGTGGAATTACTATAACAAAAGATGCGGAACTTGACATTTTAAGAAGAATTCAAATATGGTTATGGCAAAAGGCTGATAATGAAGCAATATATGTAATACATATAAAGTGAAAATGATGAAAGAAGGTAACAAATAAATATGATGTGTAAATGAGCAATGTATATAAAGATGTATAAATGAATTGCATAATAATGTTCTCCTACTCTTTTTGACAACTGCCATGAGATTCTTTATGTTCACCTATGCTACCAACAACTCAAGCAGACTGGACCTTAGTTTAACAGGACAGCACACTCAGGAGTGCATCAACCCCCCCCCCCACATCCTGTGTCCCAGTGGCAGTATTAGAAAATAAATCCAAATACCTCATGTGAAAAGAGAATCCATGGAGTTTTGATCTTATAGCACCACAGTTAAGTGACCTACCTGTTAAGCCACTGACACAGAACATATGTGCTTTGCTTCCCCTCACTAATTGCTCTAATTGCTTCCCCTCACTAATTGCCCTAATTGCTTCCCTTCACTAATTGCTCTAATTGCTTCCCCTTACTAATTGCTCTAATTGCTTCCCCTTACCAATTGCTCTAATTGCTTCCCCTCACTAATTGCTCTATTTGCTTCCCCTCACTAATTTCCCTAATTGTTTCCCCTCACTAATTGCTCTAATTGCTTCCCCTCACTAATTTCCCTAATAGCTTCCCCTCACTAATTGCCCTAATTGTTTACCTTCACTAATTGCTCTAATTGCTTCCCTTCACTAATTTCCCTAATTGCTTCCCCTCACTAATTTTCCTAATAGCTTCCCCTCATGAATTGCTCTAATTGCTTCACCTCACTAATTTCCCTAATTGCTTCCCCTCACTAATGGCTCTAGTTGCTTCCCCTCACTAATTGCCCTAATTGCTTCCCTTCACTAATTGCACTAATTGTTTTCCCTCACTAATTTCCCTAATTGCTTCCCCTCACTAATTTCCCTAATTGTTTCCCCTCACTAATTGTTCTAATTGCTTCCCCTTACTAATTGCTCTAATTGCTTCCTTTCACTAATTTCCCTAATTGCTTCCACTTACTAATTGCTGTAATTGCTTCCCTTCACTAATTTCCCTAATTGCTTCCCCTCACTAATTTCCCTAATAGCTTTCCCTCACTAATTTCCCTAATTGCTTCTTCTCACTAATTGCCCTAATTGCTTCCCTTCACTAATTGCTCTAATTGCTACCCCTTACTAATTGCTCTAATTGCTTCCCCTCACTAATTTCCCTAATTGCTTCCCCTCACTAATTTCCCTAATTGTTTCCCCTCACTAATTGATCTAATTGCTTCCCCTTACTAATTGCTCTAATTGCTTCCCCTCACTAATTTTCCCAATTGCTTCTCCTCACAAATTGCCCTAATTGCTTCTCCTCACTAACTGCCCTAATTGCTTCCCTTCACTAATTGCTCTAATTGCTTCCCCTTACTAATTGCTCTAATTGCCTCACCTCACTAATTTCCCTAATTGCTTCCCCTCACTAATTTCCCTAATTGCTTCTCCTCACTAATTGCCCTAATTGCTTCCCCTTACTAATTGCTCTAATTGCTTCCCTTCACTATTTGCTCTAATTGCTTTGCCTCACCAATTTCCCTAATTGCTTCCCCTCACTAATTGCCCTAATTGCTTCCCTTCACTAATTGCTCTACTTGCTTCCCCTTACTAATTGCTCTAATTGCTTCCTTTCACTAATTTCCATAACTGCTTCTCCTCACTAATTGCTTCCCCTCACTAATTGTCCTAATTGCTTCCCCTTACTAATTGCTGTAATTGCTTCCTTTCACTAATTTCCCTAATTGCTTCCCCTCACTAACTGCCCTAATTGCTTACCTTCACTAATTGCTCTAACTGCCTATCTGATCATTCTTCATTCTTTCACACACACACACACACACACACACACATATATATAATTATATAATGACATTGTTGTCTTGTCATCCCTTTGCTTCACAACACTGTCTCTGTTGTATCTTTGCTCTCCTTCCTAACTACCTACTACCTTGCTGTCTTATATTCATCCTTGACCTCTCTCATCTCCCTTTCCATTTTTTTACTGTTGTTATTTTTCCCATTTTGCCTTTCTAGAATCCCAGTTTATTCTTGACATTTGTTTTCTCCTTCTCATAAACTTTTCCATGCCCCCACACATCATTGCATTCATGAAAGATTATGACTTTTCTAATCTTGTACACTATTTCTAGTCGTGTGTAACTCCAGCACTAGGTACTCTACCCTGTCTGTGGTCACTGACTTCCAGGTTGACATTTTGCCTTCCTGTCTTAAACACTGTAATAGACAAATACCGTGTACCTATTAATCCTCCTTTCTATATTTTCCCTCCTTCCCTTTGCATCTCTACCTGTCTTTTTAGTTCTTATTTCTCTACACCACTCAACTTTCCATGATTGGCCCTTTCTACCCAATTCCTCTCCTTCACTCACTTCTTAACACAAATTTGTGCCACTGATGATACTAAAAGAGAAAAATTGGCACGATATTCAGTGAACTGATGACAGAGTTCCTAGGAAAGGACTAGGGCAGTTCATTTGGGATGAGTCAGGGTGGAAGAGACAGGATTTGGTACATAATCATGTTTTTTTCTGTCAATGTGGTTAAAATGTCTGACTGTGAATGCAATGCTTAAATAACTCAAACTACCATCTACTAGGACAAATAAATTGGGATGTTTATTAAGTATTTATTTATTAATATATTTATTTTAATTTGTTTATGAGGGTACAGCACTGATTTCAGTGGACCAGTTTCCGTCTCCACCTGGATAAACACAGAATACAACAATGAAAAGAAAGTGTATAGCAAAATGCGTTGATGGTAACACAACCAATACAATTAGGGAAACATTTTATGGAAACCATAAATGAGCAAGTTCATGTATATATACAAGTGGAGTCAGTTCAAGACACAGGAATGCAACATGTTATTTTATGTATTTAGATATAGACACTTTGAGCAGTGGTAGAAGGTGGAGGAAGAGAGAAGAAAAAAGGGGGAGAAGAGAAGGTGAGAGTAAGGCTCGAAGAAGAAAAGGGGATGGGGTGCCAATGGATGCATTTGGACATTTATCATCTTAAGCAGTACTTGATATGCTTGACATCTAATAAGAAAGTAACAGTCATGCTATCAGGAAAGCAATATTTAGCTGTAGATGATTAATGATAAGCATTATACCATCATCTTTTTACAGATAAACAATGATTTTCCTGTCTTGCATAATGCGCATTGTGTGAGAAGTACCAAAGTAAAATGTAGAAAAACAGTGGTTAGAAGTTTGCTTTATGAATTGTTTTAATATGACATTGTGAGTAAAAGTTTTAGTTGAAGTCTTGAGCTGGGGATTTGCATGAACATAAATCAAATTATATGGAAACATGAATAGGAATGCAGCATCCATAAGGTTTTGACTGTTGGCTAGGAAACGTAAGTAATACTATGTCAATACTCATTAAAAATGGATGCATTATAGAGATAGTGAACATTCTCAAGCAATTAGAAATGGAGAATGGGATGAGAAAGAATTTATACCTACCATGTTAGGCATGGTGGGCTTTTAGTATATGCAAATGTAAAAAGACATCCGGATGAAAGATTATGCAGTGTTACCTAGAGCAAAATGATGTAGCAATGAGGAGGAGCAGACAGCAGCTGTCCATATTAATATTCCTGAAATGTGAAGTAGAGCTGTGAAGTTATAATTAGATTCTCACTGAACTTGTGATACCAGAGGGGAGAAAGATAAACACAATGCCTATTACAGATAGAAGCAAAGTGTTTGGAAGATGACCATGAGAAATGTAAATACATTTTTAAATCATCATTTAACTGAAGGACATCCTGCTTTAGAAATCCTTTCTACTAGATATACATTCATTTTTGGGAGGTGGTAGACTCCATATTTCTGAGGACATATTTTTTTCTTTAAGACTTCCTGCTTTTTTGTTTTTAAAGGCAAATTATCTGTTTCAGGTGGGTGCTGCTCTCTCTAGCATGAATCCACTACTTTTCTAAAGAACTCCAGAACAGTATTTGTTTTTTTTTGGGGGGGGGTTGCAACACTGCCCCTGCCCCGATTTAAGGTACATCAGCACACCTTTCCTGTATTAAGCAAGGGAAAGCAGAATGTAGTGTTGCTGTAAGCATCTGTGTGCAACAGAAACAGGTTTCTAAGAGCAAACCTGCAATATCAGCTGATTCAAGAAAACTGCTGCACTCCTGGGTGTGTTGTCCTTCAGATGGGATGTTAAATCAAGGTCCCATCGGCCTGAGATGGTGGTAGCATAGCTTTTTGAAAAAATATGGTACCTATCAAAAATAATAGAGGTCCTTTTCTTAACACAACATGAAAAGCAGTAATTAAAGTAATTATATATTTACAAAAGGCACATACATACAAATTTCTTATAAGGTCCTCATTATTATTCCTCCATAACTGACCCCCACTCCTTCTTCCATAACTGACCCCCACTCCTTCTTCCATAACTGACCCCCACTCCTTCTTCCATAACTGACCCCCACTCCTTCTTCCATAACTGACCCCCACTCCTTCTTCTTTAACCATAATCTGATTTTTTTCACAATATATCTACCAAAATCCTTTTCCCTTTAAACAGAATTTAAGTCAGTCTTTCATTCTAAATAACCCATATTACATACAATCAATTCTTATCTACAATTCTCATATATTCTTTCTTCTTATTCTTAAGAGATTCATACACAATCATATTCATACTCATATCTATATTGTTTATGTCATTAATATTCTCAGAATATTCTTCATAACATTTTTTAGAGTTTCACTACTCTTTTACATTAAAAAAAAAGCTCTGTTGTCTCTTCCTCCCCACAAAATAAACACACACTTTTAACTTTCTTTTTATGTGGCATGTTTCCTTTTATTGGTATCTTATTTATTACTAATCTCTATAGGAAATCCGGGGTCTATATTAGAACACCGAACATTCAAAATGTCGACTTTTCTAATATCAAACCCTACCAATCGAAAATACCAAACATCGAATGTTCAGAACAGCGAATTTTTTCCTAGGGAAAAAATTTGCTGTTCCAAAACACGTACACACAACACAAGCACACCAAACAAACAGCAATCCACACACATATACCTAAAATCTTACACCTAACCCTACACTAAATTATACACACACCACTTACTATCCACTTACCTTAACCCAAACCCTAACCCTAAGGTCCATCACTATCGCATACTCACCTCACCCGCTCCCTAACCCTAACTCACCTACCCCGCCCTAACCCTCATGTCGACACAATCGCACACATACCTAACCCACACTCAATCACACACTTACCTGAACCCAACCCATAACTTTCCATCAGAGTGCTGAAAATACTGAAGCAACAGAAGCGGACAACCACATTCTTTCCCTAGGAAAGAATTTGTTTTTCTGCTTCTTCGATATTTTCAGCATTTGCTGAAAATGGGTCGATATTAGAACACTCAACATTTTAAATGTTCGGTGTTCTAATATAGACCCGAACTCCAAACACCCTACTATCTTGGCACACTACTTTTTCTTTACTTTAATGGTTTTGACTTCTTCTTCTGGTAAAATTTCCAATGGATTTACATAATAATATTGTTTTATCACATTATTATACCACATTCTTCTACCTTTCTTTATATCATTATTTGTATTTTCCATGTTAGTATTTTTCTTGATAATTTTTAATTTCTTCATTCACATATTTTTCTTATTCTATTCACCTCCCAGAATTTTTGTACTTATATTAAAACATTCTCACTATTAAGCTGTCATTCTCTTTCTTTACCCACTTTAATACTGTATACAATTTTAAAGAAGCAGAACAAACAGCGGGATTTAAAGTTAAAGTAATTTTTCTTCATAGCCAGCTAACATCAATACCTCTCAAAGTCACATGATCGGAGGAACAAGGGGAAGCAGACAGAAAGGTAAATAAGGCCAGAATTAATGCAAATTCAACACTGTAATGAAGAATTTGTCCAAAAATTAGCAATGTATCCAAAAGCAAGGTGCAGAGATGAATGCCAAATTAAGTAACAGTGAAACAAATGTGTTTAGTTTGTTCTAATGTATCCCATCTTATCATTCCTTTTTTACATGATGAGCTGCCCATCTCTGTCTATCCTAATGTTGGGGCTTCTAACCCCATTCTACAGTCTCTAAATATACAACCACCAAGCTTGCAGCAGTCCATAGAATGGAAAAAATGATTGCGTTTCTCTGTTTTTAGAGAAGGATTGACCTAAGGGTTAATATACTTAGAGGTTAGGGGTGTTGGGGTACAACATCTAGACTGGGAGATACAAAAGGTACTTGCGTAGCTATAAATAATGAATATTTAACGGTGTAATTCTTATGAATATTATGACAGTCCATGGCAGGGCTGTATGGTTAGTAAACTGTGTGGTGATGGAACAGGGTTGGTTCAGTAGGTCAAAGTAGATCAAAACAAATTACTTTAGGCTAATTACATCAAATCAGCAGATCATCTATTATGGACTGCATGCTCACACAGAAAATTTGTCTAAGCGTGTCATCTGACAGCCAACTGCAATCATCTTGGAGTTTTCCAACCATCAAGTAAACCAAACATCTCTGAGGAAGAGCAATCATAAAAGTTTTATTTTCAAGCGATGCCATAGGATATGAAATCTGCATATGAGGAGCCACTTAGAAACAAATAATCATTTGAGAATGGCTCATCAATCTGGCAAACAAGCAAATACATAAAATGATTAAAAAGAGTGCATTTTGCTTTCAACTAAACTTATAAGGTTGAAGCAGTAACAATGAGATTTCTGATGTTTATTAGGGTAGACAGACAATATGGGTGGTACATCAGCAATAATTTAACAAAAGTATGTACTTTTAGGAGGAAGTAAGAACAGCCTCCACTATTAATAAGCCTTTCTGAAAACAAATAGATAAATCATAAAAAAAGTGTCACCAAATGAGGGATATCAATGTTTAAAGACCATGTAGCATTTTCAAATATAATGAAATGCAGAACAAGGAAGGTAAGTGGACAGCACCAAGTAATAAGAAAAGAGGAAGTCAGGAAAGCAGTATCTCAATGAAAGGGAAGGACAGGCAATTCAATCAGGTAAGTAGGTAGAAAACATTTTGCAGACATACAAGGGTGCAAAGGAAAGATAAACAGATAAACAGCAAAACTAAATGATATGAACAGATCCAGTGAAGAAACAGATAAAGAAAAAAATGCAGGATGGCTAAAAGCATATTTCTGTCCAGAATTTATGAAGAAGAGATAAACATTCCACTTGCCAAATATATTTAGTCGAAGGCCTTTTAGTAAGCGGGTTTATCCCAGACCCTCAAATAGTTAGAAAATCTAAAGATACAGAAGGGAATGGGGGCTAATGATATTTTTGCTAGAATTTTGAGAAAGTTGAAATGAGAACTGGTGATTCTAGCAGCTAGCCAGTTAATAATGATAGAAGTTTGGAAAGGTTTACGAAAACTATCAGTAGGGAGTCATGATTTTTTTCAGAAGACTGAGGGTGAAGATGTATGCTGAGAATTACTAAATGTTAGAAAAACCATGCAATAAGAGATGAAGGAAGTTACTTTTAAAATTCTGGGACACAATACACACAGGAGTCAAATCTGCATAAGAGCCGTGCCAGACAACCCTAACAAGTGTTTTCTAAACTAGAAATGTTTCTCAGTGAAAGCAATCAAAACAGAAGAAGACTGCAAATTGGCAGTTCTGTGAAACCAGTGTGTTTTATAGGATGCAAGTCCCCCTATTCCCCATGTTATTAGAATTATTTTGAAGGTCACTATTAATCAGAGTTGACATACTTTTTTTTTTTCTTCTTCAGCTTCCAAACAGGAAATATCACCCTTCTGAATTACTGTTGTCAAATTTATTTGATTCATGTACCTGTGTTTTTGAAAAGGAATTATAACATTCTAAGATGGGTAGGCAGGACATTAGAACAGGAATGAACTTTGGAAGTTGCTTTATTATAATTTAATAAGGATACTGAAGTGGCAATACATAATTGATTAGTGAACAGATTATAAAGACTTGGAGTGAGTCCTAAGATGGCAATGTTTATAAAGCTCTGGCTAGGCAATATGTCCAAGATGGCAAAAATAAATAGGTGTTACTCAAATGAAAGAACGATGACCATCAGGTACTAATGGAATCAGTACTGGTGTTGAAGTAATCCATTTTAATGCTTCAAATGCCATTTTACTGATATCAGAATCTTCCAAAAACAAGATGATACTTCGTAAGAGTAGAAGAATGGTTTCAAACCTGGCAAATGAAATTCATTTCTGTTCCAAGGTGAAAAATAAAATATTTTTGAAGGAAAATCTAAAGAAAGATATACCCAGCTTGAAGGAATCAGTAGAAACAATGCATAAATTAAGGTAGCAGGCATCTGTCATGACTTAAGAGGCGCCATGACAGAATTCCAAGAGCTGCAATGGCAGGAGATGAAATTTAATGTAATGTTGTTTAATGCGTCTTACACCTCAAACTTCTGCTACTTACAGAGAGTAAGTCTGAGACTGCTTTTCATCAGAGAAAGGAGAGAATTCAAAGAACATCAATCTCCACCTTTTTATATACCTATACTTCAGTGACCAATACTTGGGCTCTCTATTTTGAGTCTCAGACATTCAGATTGTACGTGACTTAAAACTATGCAAGCAATGGACGACAGTAGCAAGAAAGATTGGAAGAAATACTGAGGTGCACAGGAAGGCGTGCCATATTGAAAGAAGGAGAAATGATTATAACTTCTCTTTAACATGTCACCAGTGATTTTTACCAAACCATACTATGAAATACACACAGACCAAGAAACCAACAAATAGCTGCAAAAACCACCACAGATAGTATCCTTTCTCTTTTCATTCAAAACAAAGTTCCGTGAACAGACTCGAATCACCACATTGTTCCAATCCGTTTAATAAAATCAATCAAGATGATGTGCTTTTCGTCTTTACAAAATACAAAGACTTCCTCAGATAAATGACTGTTCCCACTATCCCACTTAAATTACCTTTCCATTAGATCGGTGGTGAAGGGGCAGCTAGTGAGGGCTGCTAGAATGACCAGTCTCAAATCCGACTTCCAGAATGAATGTAAAAAACTTGAAGGAATGTTTCTTAACAGAGGCTACCCTCAAAATTTAATAAAACAACTGACTGAAGAAATCAGAATTAAAAGAAGTAGAGGGACATATAAGCCCATATTATGGTCCGAACCTGAGACTAACTATATAGACAATGGAACCGTAGAGAGTGGTAACACTGGGGGATACAAGCATATAAGTTACAGTTTTTTGACACCATTCAGTGTCAGTGCATGGGAATTGAGAAACATTCTATATAAAAACTGGTAGATACTACAAAGTGATCCATTCGTCAGTAAGAAGCCCCCCTCCCCCCAGATTATATTTAGGAAAGGAAAAAACATCAAAAGTATTTTAGAAAATCAACCCCATAGTATGACTAGGAACCCTGGGATGACCAAGTGTGTAATTTTTGTGAATACATGGAAATCAGGCAAAATTATTATATTAAAAACAGAAAATACTGAACTTATAGGAAATTTAACTGTCAGTCTAAAATGATAGTTTATTTGGTGAAGTGCCAACAATGCCCTGTATTTTACATAGGGAAAACTATCAGAACTTTGAAAGAAAGAGTTTACGAACATTTGTACAGTATTAATCATAAAAAGATGGGCAATACACTTGCAAGGTACCTAGCTGAATATCCAGAGCACATATTTAAGTTCCAAGCCATAGACCAGATTTACTCGGATGGAAGAGGAGGACCTGAATGCCTCCTTTTGGAGAGGTTAGAATTGTTGTGGCAACTTTGCACAGACGCTTGTCATCATCCAGGAATTAATGAAATTAATTCCTTATTGTGTATTTTAAAATTACTGAGAACAAAAAACAAAACAGTTAGCACAGTATAAGGAAACACAGAAACTGTAAGCAAAGTAAAATAAGCAAACAGAAGAGAAACAGAAGAGAAGTGGGAGAGATAGGTAGCAGAGTTATAATGAGAGAAGACAGAATAGCTTAGATCATAGAAGAAGTAAAATTATAGAAGAATTGAAAATTATATTAAATTGGGTGATTACATAGGCAGGACCAAGATTTATAGAGGCTTTCCTTCAGGGTAGTTTTAAAATACTTAGGGTTAGAGATTGATCTGAAACTGAAAGGTAGTTTATTCCAGGCATTAGCTATGGAGAAACTATAAAGGAGTTTACCAATGTTCTTCTTAGGCTTATAGACTTGCAGCAGGAGCTGTTGGCAGCTACAGAGAGAATGGTTAGGAGTGTAAGGTTGGTAAGAGTAGAGTAGAGAGAGAGGGGCATGTGGTATTCAGGTCTTACATTCTGTTATTCTACATGAGATTGCTACTATCAAAGTTGATGAAGGTTTATAGTGTGAGGGAATAATTTCTCCTGCATTGCTGCTGAGAATAATAAAATAAGGATTTAAGTAGTACAAATATACCCCATGGGAAGGTACAGCTGGGACTTGCCTACCTGCAAGAACATTCTTGTTTGTTGTTTTAACTTGTAGTCTGTCACCATGTTCTGTCCAAATCTTTGATGGGCAGCTAAGAAATGTGTTACATCCAAATACTTGCTACAGATCCCCCACCATGCCCCAGGATTCCCACTCCTCTTTTCTTGATATACTGGAAAATATTAGGGTTCAACCAAACACCATAATAATGGGCGATTTCAACTACCCCACCATTAACTGGGAAAACTGCTCTTGTACCAACTCCTTCACTCAACACTTTCTGGAATTCATAAATTCCAGTGCCCTGGATCAACTTATCCACACCCCCACCAGGGACAACAATATCCTAGACCTAGTCATTACCAACATGAGTGACCGGTGTTCAACACCTGAAGTCAACTCCTTGTTGGTCAGATCCAACCATAAGGTAGTCACCCTAGATATCCGCATCCCGCCCCCACCCACCATTAAGGAAACCACAGTAAAACATTTCTCCAAAGCCAACTTCATGCTTCTTAAGCCAGAAGTGGCGAACTTCATGACACCCATGCAGATGGACAATAAAATTACAACTGCTGAATCCTACACAAATGCACTCTATAAGCACTTACATGAGTGCATGGATTGTGCTATCCCAAACAGAATCAAGATGCTATCCTCCAAAAAAGGAAGCCAATCTGGTGGTCCCCCGCCATAAACAAACTCTACAACAGAAAGAAGAAACTTTGCAAAAGAGAGTAAAATCCCATGAGCGGAGGAGCTCCCTGGTCAGCCTCACTAAGAAGTTGAGACCCCTCATAAGATCACCAGGCATCTGTCTCAGCAAGGCCCTTCTGTATGATGTCCATATCATTTGGGGACTTGACTATGGCTCCTAGTTTGCAGTCATCTGTGAAGTTCATTAGCCAGACGCATTCTGTGTTAGCCTGTACTTCAGAGAAGTAGATACCAAACAGGAGAGTTCCCAGGACTGAACCCTGTGGTACTCCACTTGTCACTGGTTTGAGGTCAGATTTGGAGTGTGCAACTTTTACATTGTGGGTTCTGTCAATGAGCCATTTGGCAACCCATCTTGTGACGTAGGGATTTTTACCTAGTTTAGTGAGCTTAGCTAGATTCCAGAATAGAGGATGGTGTCGAAAGCCTTGGCGAGGTCAAGATAGACTGTGTGAACCACCTTACCCTCATCTACAGCTTTGGTGACTGCCTCAAAGAAGTTGATCATGTTCAGGAGGCATGATCTACTTTTCTCAAACCCGAACTGGGTGGGATCCAGAGTTTGGAGGTTACCAATGTCTTTGTTTATGAGTTCCATGATTATACATTCCATGGCCTTGCAGACCAGGCTCATCAGGCTAATAGGGCGATAGTTCCTGGGATCAGTGGTGGCTCCCCCTTTGTGGAGTGGGATAACTGTTGCTACATAGTGGGATAATTGAATGCTACATATTGCAATGCAGATCCAAGTAAGCATACCTAGGCACTCCTCTTGCATGGAAGTGGTGGCACTCACATTCACAACATACCATGTGATGGATGCCTGGGAGCGGTCATGCATTCCTAGGTTGGCCAGGAATTCCTCAGTGGCTGAGAGTGGTTGTTCCACTTGAGGCCCTCCACTGGTGACAACATGATCCTCTGTGGGCAGCATTTATCATGCCAGTTGCATGGTGTCACACCTGCTCATATGTCCTGCTCTGCTGACCAATTGCATTGACATTGAGAACTAGGTCAGCCTACAATGCTGCCTGCTCTTCCCTGTTTGTCCTCCCCCTGTACAGCAGGAGTTGGTGGTATTGACGTAGGTCTTCCAGGATAGTATTGTTTTCCACCTTTGTCAAAGGGCCTTGATGTTGGGGATACATATTCCCTGAAAGAAAACAAAATGAGAACATATGTTGAGATCACATATGTGGGAGTATTGTATGTAGAGATACAGCAATAACAGATGGCTACTAGTAGGCACTGCTTGACTACACATCTCATATTCAACACCATGCAAACATAGTAAGGGTGTGGATGTGAGTAGAATAGTAGCAGTAGTCATTTATTCCTGCTTGTGCCATGACAAATACTGTTGTATGATCACACACCTGACACAGCAGTCAATTAAGTTGTGACCCATATCTGTAAAACCCCCTTAAAATATTTAAAACCAGCAGTGCCACACAAATAGCAGTGTAGTATTACCACTGCTATCAACAGGAAATTTCCAGGAGAGTGGTATCACTAATTAACACAGAGCATGCTAACAGTACTGTACTCTAGTTCCTCTGTAGGTGTAACACATCTGCAGATCAATGACATGTCAAAAGTACAGTTTGAAGCAAGGCTTACTGTTATAATCCCCATTCCCCTAAGTATATGGACACATAGGCATCATGTTGGAAAAAAAGGTTACATACCTGATAGAGTACAATACTCCTCTGTTGAGTGGTACACAGATATATAAATGTGCCAATTTGTTGACCATGCAAAGCAACTCTCATGCACAATGTTTCCCTAGCTAGCTGTTTGCCTTTTTAACATGGTTCTCTATTAGCAAGTGATTGCCTCTGAACTAAGCTGTGCTCCTGAAGTGTTAATTGCAGCCAACACAGCTGATTTTCTGTATAATCAGCCAACACAGCTGATTTTCTGTATAATCAGCCAATTCCATGCAGCCACCGAACAAGATATAAGGCCTCAATATAGACTGCAACCCCTTTCTCGTATGTTGGGCTGGAAAATAGTGGGGGACAGATACTATGTCATGGTAGAGAGAATGTCTGTAGTAGCTACTATTTATTTTATTTAACCTTTTATTTATTTAACATTTGTTAACCAGGAAAGTCTGACTTGGAACAAAGCCAATTTTCAGTGGAGGCCCAGGGAGAAATTCTCTAGACACATGTCTTTGTAATGTGGGAGGAAACTGGAGCATCCAGAGGAAACCCACACGAATGCAGGGAGGACATGCAGACTCCACACAGAAGGCACCCCAGCCAAGAATCAAACTGGAGAACCTCTTGCTATGAGGCAACAACATTACTGCTGCACCACTGCACCATCCATCCACATACAAATGTGTGTGCCACAGGCTGAAGCTGATAGTGATGCTGCAGGCAATAGGCATAGGCAGAAAGGGTGAACACTTTGCAGGAAAATGAGCTTTAAGAGTAAGTAGGGGACATGTGGCAGCCTTGTTGTCTAGGCAGGGTCCATTTGAGAGTACCCACCCCACTGGGAAGTAAGGTATGTGTGTCAGGTAAGGCTGTCAGCCAATGGTATCAGTAAGACAATGCAAGGCAAAATATTTGGTGTGTCTTAGAAAACAGGTAGGTGTACATTAACCATGATGTTACAGCTGGACAAGTGACACGTCATGTGTTATGTCATGGTAGTCCCCTGTTGAGTGTGCAATGGCAACCCTTGCATCTAGCTCAACCTCCATATATATATGTTACTTGTGCAGCTGTGGTTGCCTGTGACATCACCAGCACAGCATTGTGAGCTGCAATGTGATATTACTGGGCCACAATTTCGGAACACACCTCAATGTCCTCTGAGAATTCCGGCTATTGCATTACCTGACATTCTGTGCACTTTATAGTATTGTACTAAGAGTAGGTGAGAGTGGTCCTATCTGTAGGCCTTTGCCCTGTATTATATAGATGCAGATATTCCAGCTATACTGGTTTGGATGGATAAATAGATGATGAGATAGACATACATATCACTCTTTATAATATTGATGGCCAAATATATGTATTTTCATTGGTAGACACCGCTATACTTGAACCCAGGATCTTGAGTACCAAAAAACTGCTTTAATTAATTTTACAGACTGAGCTACAGAGTCACTGCTGCAGTAGGTGAATTTTTACATGTTGTAATCATTCCACAGTTAGCTCCAGTTAAATATGGCACTTACATCTATTATTATGTGTATGGCTTTAGAGTGCTGAACTTGTACACCAGAGTCCCAGTTAAAATCATCTTTTTCATTAATGTTTTATCAAGTGTGTTCTTACATGTTGTAGACACAATTGCAGGGTTACCTGCTATTAGATACCTCACTTACATCTAAGCTTATGTGTGTGTCTTTATAGTGATGTATTTGTGTACTAGAGTGCCAATTACAGTACTATTTTTGTATAATTCTCTTAGCTGATTTGTGTGGTGCGGTGCAATGCGCAGTACAGTTTAAACACACTCAATGAGGGAAACTACAGCATTAGTATGTTTTGCTTAAAACACCTGTTTTCATTAGCAGCTGTGTGGCTTGGAGGGATGATCTACTGTTGGTAGGTGTGATGGTCATGACTTGAAATAGGAAGCAGGTGTACATTTTGAATGTGATTAATATTCAGTCAAAAGCATATATCAGTATAGCACTATTTAGTACAGCTAAGCAATGTGTAGCGCCACATCACACAAAAAATCTTTAATGAAAAGAAAAATGGGGAGATAGGACAGTAGTGAAAAGGAGTGCAAGCAGGAGATAAACATAGTGAAAGGCAGGTAGGAATGTGCAGGATGGAAGTAGGCAAGAACCATATATATCCATTTCTTCATCAGCAGCAACTGTGCACTGTGACAGATTTTTTAGATGAATTTGACTGTGACAAAACCTAACTGCATTGTCAAGCCAATTGGACCACATTAAGTGTGTCCAGTGGACATGTGTGCGAAATGGAGAGCTATGTATGGGACAATTTTTTTTTTTGGGACAGGTGTATATTTTTATTTTCTTTTTTAAAGGGAGAGTGGAATGTTGGGGAAGGAACATCAGTATGTTGGGAAGGTGAGGATGATTTTGCAGACAGACAAGAGCAGACAGGGTTGGTGTGTGACATAAGAGGGGGGTGTACACCTTGGATGAGGAGAGTGTTGTGGAATCCCATTCCCATGAGCATTCACACGGTAGCAGTGCAACTCAAGTCCTCACCCATGGGACTGTCAGCACTGTTCCTTCACTGCCCCTGTGATCACAGTGGTGGAGGCTGGTGTCCTGGGCAAGGCTACCCCACCAGGATGGTGAGCATGCTGTCAATCTGGTGCAAGCATGTACCAACAGTTCAGTGAAGTATCCTGTGGACCATACCTGGCAGTTCTTGATGGGTGACAAAATCACCTCCTCCACCTCTGCTCCCAGAGGGGAGGGAGGTCAGCCCAGCCCAATGGGCAGAACTACCCAATGCCGCAGGTAGTGCAGGGGCAGCAGAGGGGGCACTACCAGGCTGTGGCCCAGACATGCTGGGCTCCAGTGCCACACCTGGTGGAGGCAAGGTATGTGGATTGCCTGAAACTGGCCTACCTTGTATCACTGTAGTAAATTAGATATAAACATAAGGTAAGATAAGTAATAACCAACTCAATGTTAGTATTAACATAATGGAAGATAATATTGATTAATCCAAATACATATTAAGGTATATTATGAGGAACACGACAATAAATAACATAACAGTAAGTATGTTAACAGAAAACCACTATGACATAACCCATAAGGCCAACATAGCAGTTAGTTTAAAAGAATATATTAATATCAATTAATTATAATAAATAACAGTAATAAATTAATACATTTCACAATAATAAATTAGAAAAGGTAAGTAGTGGAGAGAGAGAGAGAGACATACCATTAGTGACCTCGCAGGTGATATCACTACACAGACTAATAATACACACTTCTACAGGTGTGCAGTGTCACGTGTGTACAATGACTCCAATTTTGTATAGATGATGTTACATGTACATACCTCTCAACCTGTTAGCAGAAGACAGTATGGGCCAAACATTAACAAATGCAGATACACAACTACAGAGAACTGTTTTACATATTGTGCTCATACATTACTGCCAAGGTGTTATGTAAATGGATTTGCCAATAAATTACATTCCAAGTAATGTCATTTATCTGCTAATCAGTGACCAGACATATGGGGCATTAGTCATTACATTAGATTAGAACACACATGCAGTGACTACAAGAATAGTGAATACTTCTTTGTTTTAAACAGTACATATCACAGCACCGTCGCCCTTTATAATCTATTTATTACTGTTGCTTAAGTCTGGTATGTACAGCATGGATAGCTATGTCAGACCTCTAAGTAATAACCCATTTATCCTCATCATTTCCTGAGTACAATCTACAGCATATTTCACACAATGAGCACAGCAGAACAGTGACTGTTAATCTGGGTAGAACCCAACCTCAACTGATGTTTGTAAGCTACACTACACAAAAATGCATGGCTACTTGACTTAACTTGGTTTACCATTTCAGGTAGGCACTGACACATTACTAAACATATTATATTTCGTACTTTTTTTATATTGACAGTACATTATGCATTAGGTTATTGCTTTGATTTTTTCCCTACTTAACACACTCATGCCTCATCTGGCCAGATGCCCTGCATGGGACTGGACATTGTGAGTTCTCTCTTCTGCAGCTTGAAAAAGAAGAAAAGCATTATGCATACTATTTTTGCACACATTCAGTTTGTATATTCATAAATCACTGAGAAACATACTTACATATCTGTGGGGTGTGCCCAGCCCAAGCTTCTTGGACCCAGGTGTTCAAGCGTCCCCTCTTTCTATGCTTGAGGTCATCATAGTGGTGATGACACTGCTCACCAGTTTGGCGGATACCAGTAGCACTGGTAAGTTCCCAAGTCAAACAATCCCAGGCCTCAGACTTACACTCTGAGCCCTGGTAATTGCCCTGCAGCAGCCAAGGTTCATGGCTTTTTACCAGGAGTCCAACAAACACTTTGGACTCCTGCACACCCTATCTCTGTGTCCAAAAGCACACTCCTTCACTATCACCACCAGGCATATCAACAGCCAAGTGAGAACTCCAAAGAATGGTGTCAGATTCCTGCCTATTGGCCATTATATAGGGTGCATTTCCTCCCTTACATGTCATAGTGCAACTTTCAAAAATGAGGTGCATTGCTTAGCATCATGCAAACCCACACAAACCATTTAAGCGAAGCTGAGCATCGCACAAATTTGCACAAGCCGTGTTTAAGCGTAGCTTAAAAATGCGCAAATGAAGCAAACCGTTGGCCATGTTTAAGTGGAGCTTAGCACAGTGCAGCTTTGCTAAGTGTAACAATTTATTAATTTTAAATTAAACTGATGCTTCAGTCATCTGACTCATGTTCAAAGCAATAAATGTAAAATACATGACTTCCCAGGATGTGAACCCAGTGCCTACTACACTGTAGGTCATAACTCAATCTATCTAGCCACTTGGATAGTAGAGGGAAGCAATATATCATCACATATACTACTAAGAAAAAATAAAAACACAAGTGAAAAAAAGCAAAAAGACGTAGTACACTTCTTGTACCATACAATTCACTTTAACCCCAAATAATGATTACAATCAATAGTCCCCGAAACACACACTTCAACGACTCACCTTTCACGTAATGCAATCAGGTGTGTATCACTCTATCTCCAAATACATAACAATTTGCTTCACGTATTCCTCATCCATCTCAATCTGTAAACAGCTTATAATTGTGATATTTCCCGTTCCCTACACCCTCAACCCCTCAGCTTTATCCTTTGTGTATCTGTGTGCATGTGGTTGTGAAATACAGAGAAAGAATATATATTAGGTGTCTGCATGTGAGTTAAAGTATATATTATAAGTTCAGTGAGAACATATGCTTTACTTCATTCGCCATTGTACCTAATCTTCAAGCCTTTATAGCCCACTTTTGTCCTGAGGAAAGACACCTTTAACACATTACTAGCTTCTACAGAACACACATAGGTGGCAGTTGTGAAATAAGACAATAAGCTTTACTTTAGCATCATACTTCATTATTATTTTTAGCAGAATCTCAAAATATCTGTATAAACAAGTCCTGCACAGTCGCTTCTGCCAAGAAAAACAAAGATCTTGTATTCAGATTCTGTAATTTTAGTTCAGTCTTTTCAGTATGTCCTGTACCATTAAAAAGAAACAGAATCACCATTGGTTAGCAATTTCTTGACTAACTCTTGGCTCTCAAGATCTCTTTTCTCTCTCTCTCTCTCTCTCTTTCTACAAGGATGTAGATAGATAGACAGATATATCACTCTGTCTCAATCTGACTCCCTCTTAGAGTTTCAGGACTTTTCCTTTAATATATATCTCTCTCTCTTTTTCTCTGTCTCTCTCAATCTGACTCCCTCTTAGAGTTTCAGGACTTTTCCTTTAATATCTCTCTCTATCTTTCTCTCTGCCTCTCTCTCTCTCTCTGTCGCTACCCCTCCTCCCGGACATGGCTAATATCTGCTCCTTCCTGTTTCTGTTTCTCTGTTTAATAGGAAGGGTGCATGGCCTTTTAAATTCCAGATGTAGATCTTCTTTCCAGACTGCTCCAAGACTGCAGCTCCATGGATTCCATAGAGGTTGTTAGGGGACACCACACAAAAAACATGCAGTCATGCACACACACACACACACACACACACACACACACACACACACACACACACACACACACACACACACACACACACACACACACACACACACACACACACACACACACACACACACAGACGTGTGTTTGTGTATGTGTGTGTATTATATATATTATATGTATAGATTTTATATAAATATGTATTATATAAGTATATATAATCTATATCTATATATATAGAGAGAGACGGAGAGCAATAGATTTATATATTGCATTTAGCCCTAGCGTTGTGGCCAGAGTTGTGAGTGAAAAGATGCCACGATGATTGCCAGTTTAGTTACCCTGTTAGATTAAAAAATTTAAACAGTTACAGTTCTACTTGAAAGGGCTCTATCAGTTAAGTGATAGCATTTGTTGTTTATCTTCCTGTATCCTAATGTTGGAGATGAGACAGAACAGTTATGTTTAGTTCATTCCACAGACTAATCCACCCATCTAAGAATGCATGCCCACATAAAAATGAATTGTTTATTTACAAACAAATAGCAATTTTATACAAAAAAGACATATAATTGAGTTTGTACAAAACTAAGTATTAACAAAGATAACTGGAAACAGCACATCGAAACTTTACTTATTCTCACATTTGATAAAAAAATTATGATTTGAATAACATAAGGTCTGTCACCTGAAGTAAACTGACATTTGCTGTAAGGCTAATAAAATGCAAACACACTTCAAATAGGAAGAAAGCCATGTTTTCATCTATATATTAGATACAAATTAAGTGGTCACATCTCAAACATATGTAAGAGACTTAATCAGAATACATACAATTAAAAAAAGACAAAGTTTAGATAATTTCCAAACTGATTACATGACTAAGACCAATCACAACTTAATATGGGATTATTCTTGTAGAAGTCTGTCTCTGGGATACAGAGATGAGGGCTACGACCACGTAATTGGCCTACCACTTGCAGATGCATTTACTTGTTCACGTAAAACTGATTCAAAGATACTTTGAGCCACATAGACCTCATTATCAGCTCATTTGTAAGTCTCTCAACTGTTCGTAATTACTGCCACTGCTTAACAGCACTTTTTGGCAGCAATTACTATTGGTGGCCCTGCATGTTAGCACAGGAACCCCGCCTCAGTCACTCGCGCAGACACATGCAGACATTCATAAACATAACTGTTGGCTAATTAGCATTGCTGCTTCCCCAGAATGCCACCTTATAATATAGAACAACAACCAGGATTGACCACTGTGGTAATTCTTCTGACTGTGTAAAATCACTGCAGTGGACATATTAGATACGGTTACCATCAGAGGTGGCCTCTTGGTTTGGGACTTAGCACTTGTGATTTCCTTTTCAAAATCACAGAGAGTGTTTGAACATACATACCTGCTCTGTTAAAACAGAATATCAACAGTATTGAACGTTTTCACAACAAAGTAAAAATATGACTAAAATATTTTTATAATGGAAGGAGATGGTTAGTATGTAGTAAACCAAACACTGTGAAACATTTTTAGTTAACTGTATTAGAAAATTAGTTAGATGGAAAAAAGGGGAATAATTATCATGTTTAAAAATGTTCTTAATTTTAAGACACTTAATACCAGTATATTTTGAGACACCTTTTTTTGCCATATTTTGCCCTCAGTCTGCTGATTATCTGCCCCTCCCAACTAACCATCTAAGCCCTTATGTTTGTGAAGCTATCATTTAGGCAACTGTTAATGTAGCTTAGTTTTTTTTTATTTAGTTGTAACATATGCACATGCTCCTCTGAAAAGCTCCATGGAGGGACACAAGATGTCTCCTCACTTCTGTAAAGGACATTTTTCTCTAAACAGTCCTGCCCCTCCCAAGGAGACTGAGCAGTGGTTTCCTTCATCTCCACCAGAGAAATTCCACTGACTGTGAACCCCAGAGTGAGCAAAACTCTCCCGCACAGGAAAGGTGAGTAGGTCTTGCCCATTCGTTCCTCCTCCTCCCTGTGCCAAGGCCTCTTAACAAGCCTGTTCACAGTCAGTACTTCATTTTCAGTGCCATGGCACCAGATTCATTTTTAGACATTTTTAATATTAATAACTTCATTCAGATTAAGGATGTGACCCACATCAAAAAATAGCTGCTACTTTAAATTTTTGCTTTCCAAAGCGCTGTTCAGGTCAGTCCTACAATGACTGTGTAACACAGTCAATTACAAAAAAAAACAAGACCTTTCTGAAATCCTTATAGTAGTAGTTATGGTTGCACATAGTACTGTTAACTCTTTTTGTTCACAGTATTTACAAGTGTCATTCTATGTAATGCAGCTGCATTGTAGTGCTCTTGCCCATTTCAAAGCTTTTGCAGATAGCATATCATGCTATACAACCAACATCTGTACTAGAGCAAATAAATAAGTAACTACTGTAAATGAGTTTTATTTATTTACTTATTTATTGTGGTCCTGCACCCTTTTAACCCTTAAACTTCTCTCCAGTCCTCTTGAAAGACCTATTCTTTCACCCAGGTTAAGGGCACTAGGTTTTCTCTTTGGATTCAGTCGCCCCTTGGAGTGTGAATCAAGCTGAGTCAGGAATTTCTCTAGCCCTAATGCCCTCCACCAGTGTGATGATATGTCACTTTGTAAGACTGGCCATGCTATAAGGTGTAGCTTGAGTGTGGACTGGGCATGCTATGAGGTGTAGCTTGAGTGCATTCTGCACCCTGAGCCTATAGGGTGGTCACACCTACTAGGTTTCCTCCTGTCCTTTAGTTGTAATGTTGCTTCTGAGCTCTATCCTCCACCAAAGCTCAATAAAGGAATGCTCCTTATGCTTCCTCCACTCCAGCATAGGCATGACTATCCTCTCAGTATCACCTTCAAACACCTGTGCCATTAATTGAACTTCCTGAACCATAGTCAGGGCATTATCACCTTGATGTCACCAATGAGGCTGCAAATGTCTGGTTAATATGTACAAAGGCCATAGCCGGGACCCTCATCAATAAACCTATAATATATGCATATGCTATAGGGGCAGGCAATGTGTGGTTTATGTGTAACTAAATGAGGTCTGAATGTGGACACTGTATGTTCTAATAATATTTTTATATGCTATGCTTTGTTGCACACAAAAACAGGAGTTGCACCAAAATCTCTTACAAATTCGTCATTGCCCATTAAGTACCTTCCAACTATTCTGAATAATTACTTTGATATTAATTGTATAAACTGTGCATGTTAGGTGCATAATATTACTAAACACATCTTTCTGCTGTTATTACCATGAATAACGAAGACAAATTCAAAAAATTGTTCTTCCCTCAACAATGTCAGCCAGTATTCTTTCAGTTGCATTATTCTTAGAACCCCTGTCAATAAATGCACTCTTTAAAGTGGATAGTTTATGACAAAAAAATGCTATCATCTCTCATCGACCTTAACTGATTTTTCACAGTATTCAGTTTTACATGACTGAGGAGGTCACCATAGCAAAGTATGAGTTAACAAAACTGGATTTCCTTAATCTTTTAAAGCAAAACTATCACATCACCAAAAATGTCATCATCTATGTGATTAAAAAATTTCTCTACAATATATGCTGTACATATAAAAACATCAAAAACTTGGTACTGTTAGCTGGGGAGTCTACAAACTACATAAAACCAAATCAGTTCATATAAAGAAAATATTGTCAATAAAATGCACATACTGTTTAATCAACTTAATACGTTCCAGTTTTTGGGAAGATTTTCTGTGCTATTTATATTCTGTTATTAAGCAGAGCATTTACATAATGTTAAATGCTGAATTTTACAAGGATAGTTTCATATTAAATGTGATTGGTCATCATACTTTATTAATTTAGAATTATTTAAACCTTCATTTAATTGCATGTGTTCTGATGAAGTCTCTTACTGTATTGTCAAAAGAAAACATTCTGAGTGTTTAAATATTATATATTTCTTGCTGGAAACTTTCAGCTTCACTCAGGTAGTTTTTACTGCAGCCTGTAAGTGTAGATATTCAATGGGCATAATTTTGCAGCTTAATCTTAAGATGAGGGAATTGATGGTCTCAGTCTGACCATCACCTTGTTTGCTTCAGGCTTGATCTCTCCCCATCCAGTCTTCTGATGTGGATCCGGTCAAAAGCAGAGGGCTTCAATCTCTTTATATGGATGTCTTATGCCCAGACCTGTGTCAACTTCTTGACAGTGTCACTGTCAATGATTCACATACTTCTGTGCTGACATATAATGATATTGGTGCTGTATCCTGGATCTGGTCACCCTAGTCAGTGTTATGCCTCAGGGTATTGGCTTGGTAGGAACCATAGCTTGACAATGAGCAAGAGCTGATACAAAGGCTAAGATGGAGGTTGGAAAAAAGATTGGGGCAGGTCTTGCCTTTTTGAGCATAAATTAGTTTGAAATAATCATTATACCTTGTAACAAATACAGATCATGCAAAAGTCAGCTGTTTTGTTTTTCAAAGAAACTTTATTGTTATTAAACATGAAGAATTAACACAAAACTGGCTTATATGATAATATAGTAATAATTATAGATAATAAAGACATAAAAGAATAAACATGTTCAAACTATGTGTAATATGTACAAAGGCCTGTATTCAGTGAATGACATTATCAAAGTTCCAAAAAAAGTAAAATTATTCCTTTTCTTTAGTTTTCAAATTTCAGAGGCAGGAATCTTGACATTGATTCAGCAATGCACATGAATGTTTATACCATGGTTCCTTATCCTACAAGATTGGTAAGATGTTGCCTCACATTACTAGGTCCAGTTATTTTTACAGATTGTTCACACCGCATCAAGTGCAGGAGTGCTTCTTTCTGTACTAAAAGAGGCTTTGATTTCCCCAGTCCTCAGGAAGCCATCCATGTCTGTAAATGTTCTGGAACATTATCCTGTCTCAAACCTCCTGTTTGTTGGAAAGGATATCAAAAAGTTGGTATACAGTTGACTGCATTCATATTTCACATCACATAGCTTCCTGGAAAGCATAACAGAGACAAGACTCATTACTCTGGCTTATCATCTGATGATGGCGAGGGAATTATGTAAATATTCCATCTTTCTCTGATGTGATCTCTCAATGGTGTTCGATATTGTAGACCGCTCCCTACTTATTATACTTATGAGGATGCGGCTTATCAAGTACTGTTTTTGAGTGATTTACTTCTCAGTATGTACTCAGTAGGTGGTACCTCGCTGTAGTTTGTTGTATCCTTACTCAATGAAATTCAAAGTGCCACAGAATTCACTTTTAGCAATCTGTTATTCACCATAAGCACCGGAAAAGCAGGATGGCACCACTGCCATCAGTTTGATGGGAGATGTGACCATTGTCATCCCTGTGACACTCAGATGGCAGGATGACAGCCACTGTGATGTCAGAATGGCTGACACCAATGGAGTTTAAATCCAGCCACTGCCAACCAAGGATGAACTGATATCAAATAATTCAACAAAAATGTACTTCAATAATTAATTCACAAAATGCAACTTGGCTCTAAGAGTATAAAGGGACTACACACTGCAGTCCAGGGTATTGGCTTCTTTCTCAGACAGAACTGCACACATATCGCTTACAGAACTGAGGCTTTGGCCAAACACCACAAGCCACTGACTCACTGCCGTTTCTGTGAACTAATGTTTTCCAGTCCCCCTTTATGCAACATATTATACACACACACACACACACACACACACACACACACACACACACACACACACACACACACACACACACACCACAAATTACCAGGGGAAGGCTGGCAAAAATCTGCAATTCCACTACGGCATTATTACTGACACGATAGTATTGCCACCATTCTGGAATAGCCATGGGAATTGCAGTTACCTGCTCCCTTTAAATTAAGACAGATGTGAATACATTAAATACTCCTTTTCAATTGGCCTAAGCAGTCTAATGAGAGATGAGTGCCTCACAGCTTATTAGCCAACAAGTACAAAAATGCCTACTCTCCTCTCAGATAAAGAGTGCAAATGCAATCGCAAACACACACACACACACACACACACACACACACACACACACACACACACACACACACACACACACACACACACACACACACACACACACACACACACACACACACACACACACACACACACACACACACACACACACACACACACACACACACACACAAAATAAAAGGCAATAAAAATAGACAGGATGCATTCATAAAAAAACTAAGCTCCAGACATTCAAGTCCCCTGGCTATATCTTACTACTGAAATACACTCCCTAACTGTCATATGTTGGATAAATTCATATCTGATTCTCAAAGACTGGTCAATTAAGAACAAAATAGCATCAACGCCTTTCTAGTATAACATCGCACAGCTGTATTCAATGTTTTTCCCCACTCCTCAATAGTCATCACATGACATCGTTTTCCTGACACTGGAGAAAACAAGTGTTTAAACCTCTTATTTTACTTTTCTGACAACATTTCTTTAGGAACAAAAGTTAACTGCCAGCACATATCCAAGTCTGATTCATCCCCCTTGCTCCAGCCTGGTGTAATAGTGATATGCAAGCTATTATTAAGTTCGTAAGAGATTAGTGTAATTACATTGAAATAAAAATACAGTTCCTGGTCTTTCACTTTTATTCTTACATTCAAAAAAAGAAAACAGCAAGGTTAGAGATCCAACACCCTTCGAAAGACAAGCCATGCTATATTTAAAAATGTAAGCGTCATATATTCCTAGGCCATGAGAACACACTGATTGCAGAGGAACAAAAAAAAGAGAAAGAAAAATGCATGCTTAACTTTTTCCTTTAGCCTAGCACTACCCCTGTCACTTGGGGGGGGGGGCATTAGAAGGAGAAGTAATCTATATCAACCATACAGGGATGACATTCAGTGATACCTCTCTTTTTCTACAGGGCACATAACAAATTTACCAACTTTGGATGACTGTTTGGATTTGATCCTCGACTGTATGATCCATAGTCATTTGAAACACGACCAGGCTAAGACTGACACAATCCTGGTTCAAGCCACACTCCATGCATTTCATTTTCCTCTGCTCTTTCTGTTGATTACCTTGTGGGCATCAGTTGGAATTTATACCTCTCTTTAGAGATCCAGGAATTTGCCTTGAGAATAGGCTAACACTGAAATGATATGTGTTGGCTGTCATCAAGACATTTTGTTTTCACTGTTACCTGGATAAGATGCCATATTTCTTCTTTGGACCTTGAGATGGTGATTCTTGCTCTAGTTGTGTCCCAACTTGACTACTGCAATGCTTCATTCCCTGTCCTTTCAGACTATAATCTGGCCTGCTTGCACTGGATTCAAAATTCCACTGCTGCATTGATGACCAGCAGATCTTTCATGTGTCACATCACACCTCGCTGTGAAATCTGTGCCAGTTGTCGTCAGACATTTGTAAGGTTCTTACCCTCATCTTCTGTACTGTACTTAAGCTGTGTCCTGTCTACTTGGAATAGCTACTGTGACCTAATATCATTACTAGGCAGCTCACATCACTGGCCAAAGGACTGCCAGATCTTCCAAATGTCCAGCATAGGACATTTGGCAAGATGTCATTTAGCCACCTTGTTTCAGTTTCTTGGACTAGCTACCTTCCCTGATTCAAGTGTGTGAGTGGGAATTCTTCTCTAGAAGGAATATGCAAAATCCATACAAGGGCACCTTCTTGTAATTGTATTTTTTTTAATTCTTCAATTGCTGTTCTGAATAAATACTACTGGTGACTGTTTTTTAATCCTCCTTGTCAAGTTACTTGAAAAATATAAAACTCATTAACTTGATCATGAGTCAGATAGTCTGCAGTAAGTGGCCCCTTTATTACATTATTTTATTTTTATTTTATTTTTTATTTTACATTTGTTAACCGGGCTAGTCTGGCTGGATACATGTCCATTTTCAGCAGAGGCCCGAGGAGAAAAGCTCCACTATCATACTATTAACTTTACAGTTCAAAACAATCAATGAATTAAAAACAATCAAACAAAGACAAAAAGCAAACAACAATTAAACAAACAGTGTAAAATATGAAAGCAGATAAAGGAACGGTTATTATGTAGTTTAGAAAAATGCAGAGGTAGTAAAGCAAGAGATAGCAGTGGAGAGGCAATATTAAAAATAAATAATTGCTAGAGTGAGATTGTCATGGAAAGAGGAGGATTTGAGAAAAATAGTGACATATGGAGAGTTAGTAACAGAAATGAAGTATGCACAAAGTGGAAAAGTACAAGTTGTGCCTGGCCTGGCATAGATTAGCATAGAAGTAACCAGTAAGTGAGTAAGAGAAAAAAAGGTGACAAGAATGTAGTGATATAGCATGAAGCAGGAAGATATAGGAAGTGTGAAAAAAAGAAGGAAGAGAAAAAAAAGCAGGTTGGTCAGTAGAGGGATCAATCAGAAGTTAAGAATAATCAGTAGAAGTGAAAAGGAGGGGACTGGAAAGAAGTGAAATATTTGCTGAGCTCAGTCAGGATTGGAGCATGGGCATAGCCAGTGATTTTGTAAATGATTTCTAATTTGTTTTTTGAAAAGGTGAGATGAGCCTAGGGAGGTCAGTTCTCTGGGAAGTTTATTCCAATATGATCCAACAGTGTTTGCAAATAAGGAGTCACCTGCTTTATTGTGAGATTTAAGAGTAGTTACTAGAAGCTTGTTGGCTGAGCGAAGTGTAGTAAGATTTTTATGTGGTGTGATGAGGTTATTGAGTATGGGTGTATTGGAGGGGTAATGTAGAATTTTAAAAGTGATGACTAATTGCTGCAGGAGTATTAGGTTCTGAAGTTCTAGCCAGTTAAGTTTTTTTAGATTAAGACAGTGATGAGTACGGAATGGGGAGCCTGTGGCAAACCTGGCAATACTATGGTAGGCTGTATTAAGTTTATGAAGGTTAGCTTTAGAAATGTTGATAAAAGATGGAGAGGCATACAGTAGTGTGGAGATGAGGTGAGTTTGGGCAAGAGACACTCGGGATGTGGCAGTAAGAAAGGGCTTAAGTCTGTAGAGGGCACCTATTTTTTTATTAACTGTCTTGATTGTTAAATCAATGTGATAGTCAAAGCTTAGCTGATTGTCTATAGTAATGCCTAGTAGTTTGGTGGAATGGTCAGGTTTAATGATAGTGCCATTGCAGGACACAATGGAAAAAGAGATTGGGGTGGATTTAAGGGTTGGGGTGAAAAGTAGTAGTTTGGTTTTTTTGGGATTTAGGAGGAGACAGATATGTTGGAACCATTTTTCTGCTGTAAAGACCTTTTGGGTGGAGGAGTGGAGTTCTTCCGGAGATGGAGCAGAGCAGATGAGAGTTGAATCATCAGCATACTGTATACAAGTGGATGTAGGGAGGGAAGTGGGCAGGTTATTTATGAATATTGAGAAAAGGAGGGGACCTAAGATGGATCCTTGTGGGACGCCAATAGTAACTGGGAGCTGAGAGGATAGATGGCTGTCCCAGAGGACTGCTTGTTTTCTATTTGTCAAGTAAGAGTCAAACCACTGTAGTGCTAGTGAATCAAGAGAGAGGGATTTTAAAGTATCTAGGAGAAGTTGATGGTTGACCATATCGAATGCTTTCGAGAGGTCCAGGAATAGTGCAGTGGAGAAAAGGTTGTTATTGCGATTTTTGTTGATCACGTCAGTGAAGGAGAGAAGGGCAGTAGAAGTACTATGGTGTGGTCTAAAACCATGTTGTGAGTCTATGAGTAAGTTGTTTTGCAAGAGATGATGTAAGAGTTGATGGTGTATGCAGCGTTCCATTATTTTAGATAGTGGAGATAGAAGGGCAATAGGCCGGAAATTGGAAAGTTCGTTAGAGTTACCTCCTTTATGGAGGGGAATGATATGGGAGATTTTCCAACAGGATGGGATTTTGGATTTGGTTATAGTTCTGTCAATTAAGATGGAGACTGGGTAGGCGAGTTCAGTTGCAGCTAGTTGAAGATATTCAGCTGGTAGCTTGTCGGCAGAAGGGGTGCAAGGTTTAAGTTTAGAGAGTAACTTACGTATATAGGTTGTGGAGACTGTATTAAATTTTAGCGTGGGGGTGCTGTTTTGGGAAGAGGTTATTTGGAGGGAAGGGGGGGGAGTCATGGTGTTTGCTAGAGAGGTGACTGTTTGAGAGAAGAAGTTATTGAAAGTATTGGCTATTATATTAGGTTGGGTCTGAGCTAGGCTAGCTGGTGTAGGTGTTTTGGTGTTCCCTGGATGGAGCAGTTTATTTATTCCTGACCAAAATTGTTTGGGGTTTTGGTTTTGGTTTTGTTGATACTGAAAGTAATAGTTCTTTTTATCCAGATAGGTGAGTTTCTTTGTTGTGTTTCTCAGGTGAAATTTTGATGGTCTGTTGGGTTTTTAGTGGACCTCCATTTTGTCCATAATTTATTTCTAGCTAGCATTGTTTGTTTAGTCTTTTTGGAGAGCCATGGGGCTGCTTTGGAGCCTAGTCTAATTAATCGAGATGGGGCATGATGCTGGAGAATTTGTAGGAAGGTATTGTTGAAATGGGTAACTGCTTCATCTATTGGGAGGTGTTTTAGAGTTGACCAGTTATATTCTTTGAGTTCATTACGAAAGGATGATAGGTTGAAATTTGTTTTGTTGTGTACAGTACGATAGGTAGCTTGCTTGGGATTGTTGTATTTTTGTTTAGTGATATAGGTAAGGAGATGGTCGCTGATATTGTCAGGGAGTATTCCAGTTTTATAAGAGAGGGGATTGTTGTTAATCAGTATCCAATCTAGAATGGTTTGTTTGTGGGTTGATTTGTGCATTCTAGTAGGGGAGTTAATGGTTTGATGAAAGTTAAAGAGATTAAGGTGAATGGTGGGCTTGAGAGAGATGCAGGAGTTCCAATCAATATTAAAGTCTCCTAAGATTATGGTTTCCTGAGGAAAGCTACAGGAGATCCAGCTTAGGATATTTTCTAGTGTGTTGACATTATTGCCTGGAGGGATGTAGGAGCATATTATATATATAGCCTTGGTTTTATTAACTTGGAGTTTGGTACAGAGTATTTCAGCATTAGCTGGGGAGGGGGGCAGGGAGTCAATTAAGGCTACCTGCAGTTGGGATTTGTAAAATAAGGCCACTCCCCCGCCCTTTTTGTTAAGATGATCTTGCCTTAAGGTGCTATAGCCTGGGGGAGTGATTTCGTTGTCTTTGGTACCTGGTTTAAGCCAAGTTTCAGTGAGACAGAGAATATCAAAGGCATAGAAATCAATTAAAGCATGGAGTTGTGTGATTTTATTGTTGATGCTGCGAATATTTAGGTGAGCTATTGAAAGGGAGTCAGTGGAGAAAGGTGAAATAGAACTATTAGCAGTTTGGTTAGTAGGTGTGTGGCTGAGAAGATTACTGGGACCAGGGTTGGGGTGGATGTCCCCCATGTATCAGTAAAAGTGTTTGTGGGACCTGAAATACTTTTAGGTTTTTGCAGGGTATTAGATAAAACCGTTTAGAGGTTAGGAATCTGTAATGGTGTACTTTGTGGCAGAGAGGGGGAAGGTAGGGACAGGTTGACAGGATATTAATATGGGTTTGTTCAGGTAGAGGAAGTGTAGATGTGGTGTGTTTGGCTAAAACAGGAGGGTTGGCTAAGCATAAAATATTCATAGGAGGTAAGAGTATAGTAATAAAGAAGGATGTTAAGGAGTAGTAGAGAAAAGAGTGAGGTAAGGCTTAAAGGCATGTTATTAGTGAGATGAGGTTAGCAAGTTTAAGACTATGTGGTATGTGATAGTAGAGTGAGGTGTGGCAGTTAGGATTGTGGAGAGAGGGTGTGGTGGTAAGACTTGGAGTATAGTGTTAACAGGTGATATTGGGCAGGAAATGAGATAGGATGCTAGTTAATTGGGGGTGTGTCTGAGCAAGTATAAAGGTAGGGCCCCTGGGGGTGGGTGGGAATTGGGGGTAGGGAGGGGAGCGGAGTGAGCGGAGCGAACAGAGTGGGGAAGAGCCAGTGAGGTGATCAATGGCAGAAAACAATCAGGGAAGAAGAGAGAAGCACTGTATAAGGTGTAAAGGTAGGGGTGAGCTATAGAGTAAAAAATTAGTGGGGATATGTGGTGGGTGGGGGGTAGGTGATAGTAGTAGGTAAGGTAGAGGGGTTTAGACGTAAGGGATAGCAAAAGGCAGAGGTCTAATGTGGAAATAAAAATGGGGGAGAAAAAAAAAACAGTGCGATTTGTAGTGGAATACTCCGAAAAATATGGGGAAGAAAAAGAAAAAAGTAGTATGATTCTTAGTAGAAAGGGCGCCACCTGGTGGCCAGGTCTGGAAAGATGTGAGACAGAGCAAGCAGGGAGTTCACCAAGAGAAAAAGTCTGGGTAGTGGGAGAGCTTTCCCAAGGACAAAGCCGAGGAGAGGAGGGAAAGAGAAAGGATCTAAAGTACAACTAGAGGGGGGGGCTGCTGGTTAACTTGGGAGGGGAGCAAAAATAGCCTGGAGAGTAAAATTAAACAGTACAAGAATAGGATATACTTTCCAAAAAAGGTCAACTCTGGGTAGACAGTCTTATTGGGGAGGACATAAAATCCTATTCAGGATTATGTTGCTTAATATGATGTCCACAGGGCCTCTTTAGCTAGGGAAGGACAGGAACCCAGGTGTACAGGCTAAGAATTATATAGGAAGAGAGAGAAAGACAAAAGAAAATAAAGTCATTAGTCAATGAAGTATGTACCAGATAACCAGAACATATGCCTAAAAACTAAAAACAAGGTCAGTACAGAGACTAACCCAAATCTCACTGTATAAAACGGTTTAGTTAGACAGCTAGTGAAACACAGTAGGGATCAAAACAACCGTGCAACAGATATATACTAGAATGTAATTTAAGTTAGTGACATAGACCCTAATGTGTAATTAAGTTCTACTCTTCAACATTAGCATCAAGCAGTTAACAGTTACTAGAGAAATGGCAGATCACAACATCCACAGCCTAGCGTCTATAGCCAAAGATTACAGGATCCCGAGAGGGATGTAAGTTAGAAATAATGTTGCTTCATATTTATAGGTCAAAAAATAACATTCATTGTGTACATAGGTGCAATAATGTCACAACAGAGCTAAAAAGGTTTGTTCTGAGAGCATGAAATAAAAACAGTGTACAAGACAGTTCATTAGTATCAACACCTTTGGCGTAAATAAAGTCTTAAAAAGCTACAACTCCCTGAGAACGCCAGTTGTAAGTAGTGGGGGACCACGTGGAGGCTGGTCTGGGTAAGGGACGCTAAAAATATGTTGCAGGAAAGGTTAACACTATATAAAGCAGCTTGTAAAAGGAACGCACCGTGACAAGCGGAGTGATAAAATGACTACCGCTGTGGTAAGCACGATGTAAGGAAACACATGCGTATCCGCTTATTGATACCAAGAAAGCGGTTAAACCTCCTCAGCGTCCAAGAAGCGTAGGATACAAGTTCATGCTACGACAGGCTGAATGATAAGCACTACCTCTGGGTTGTTAGCCAAATAAAAGTAAAAAAGCATGCCAAGCGTAACCGCTAATAAGTCTGTATAGTTAATAGGCTCTTCAAGCGTCTTAAAACATATAACAGTCAAAGCTTAGAGCGAACGGTGTGATAAATGCTACCGCTGTGGTTGCTAGTCTTATTTTAATGATGGAACACAAGCACAGGCACAACTGGTAGTAAATGAATAAAAAAACAGATTAGCTCCTCAAACGACCAACCGGGAAGGTTAGGGCAGAGCCATAGACAGTGGTAAAGAGTTAGAACTGCCTCAGTTAGTTCCTAGTTAAAAGGCGTTCCACGTGGTTCCCAGCGGCATAGTATAGCATACATAACCATTTAAAGGCATACAGAGCCAGTCTGACAAAAAAGCCAGCAGTAAAGCTAATAAAAAGAATATAACATGGATACAAAGGAGAAAAAATGTGAATAATTAAAGAGAAACACTTAAACAATGCATATATGCCATAAGAGAGTACTCACATGAGGAATATTTACTCCCAGCCCGAGGAGACACAGCAGCCCACAAAGGGACAGTATATAGGGATGAATCGGCTAGGGGAAGGGTGTATTTGTAGGATACAAACGGAAATGAAGCTGGAGGGGGAGGGGGAGGGGGAGGGGGTGGGCAGGGATAGTAGAAGTAGGAATACAAAGCAAAAAAAGCGATAGCAAGTACGTGGGTCAGGAAGTTATATGTGAGGATGGGAGAGACGGAGAGTAATGTGGTAGAGTAAATGTTATAGGCAGATAAATGATCGAGAGTAGAAAACAGAGAGGGAGATGATAGTTAGAAGGAGGTGAGTGCAGTAGATAAAGGGTAGGGAAAAGGCAAGTAAAAGAGAAGTCACAGATTAACGTAGGTAAAATAGGGAGAAGGGGATCTAGAGTAGGAAAGGTGAATAAAAATATCCAGGAAAGGCCAGTGAGGTGATCAATGGCAGAAAACAATCAGGGAAGAAGAGGGAAGCACTGTATAAAGTGTAAAGGTAGGGGTGAGCTATAGAGTAAAAAATTAGTGGGGATATGTGGTGGGTGGGGGGTAGGTGATAGTAGTAGGTAAAGTAGAGGGGTTTAGACGTAAGGGATAGCAAAAGGCAGAGGTCTAATGTGGAAATAAAAATGGGGGAGGAAAAAAAAACCATTGCGATTTGTAGTGGACTACTCCGAAAAATATGGGGAAGAAAAAGAAAAAAGTAGTATGATTCTTAGTAGAAAGGGCGCCACCTGGTGGCCAGGTCTGGAAAGATGTGAGACAGAGCAAGCAGGGAGTTCACCAAGAGAAAAAGTCTGGGTAGTGGGAGAGCTTCCCCAAGAACAAAGCCGAGGAGAGGAGGGAAAGAGAAAGGATCTAAAGTACAACTAGAGGGGGGGGGGCTGCTGGTTAACTTGGGAGGGGAGCAAAAATAGCCTGGAGAGTAAAATTAAACAGTACAAGAATAGGACATACTTTCCAAAAAAGGTCAACTCTGGGTAGACAGTCTTATTGGGGAGGACGTAAAATCCTATTCAGGATTATGTTGCTTAATATGATGTCCACAGGGCCTCTTTAGCTAGGGAAGGACAGGAACCCAGGTGTACAGGTTTCCAAAAAAGGTCAACTCTGGGTAGACAGTCTTATTGGGGAGGACGTAAAATCCTATTCAGGATTATGTTGCTTAATATGATGTCCACAGGGCCTCTTTAGCTAGGGAAGGACAGGAACCCAGGTGTACAGGTTTCCAAAAAAGGTCAAGTCTGGGTAGTCAGTCTTATTGGGGAGGACGTAAAATCCTATTCAGGATTATGTTGCTTAATATGATGTCCACAGGGCCTCTTTAGCTAGGGAAGGACAGGAACCCAGGTGTACAGGTTTCCAAAAAAGGTCAACTCTGGGTAGACAGTCTTATTGGGGAGGACGTAAAATCCTATTCAGGATTATGTTGCTTAATATGATGTCCACAGGGCCTCTTTAGCTAGGGAAAGACAGGAACCCAGGTGTACAGGTTTCCAAAAAAGGTCAACTCTGGGTAGACAGTCTTATTGGGGAGGACGTAAAATCCTATTCAGGATTATGTTGCTTAATATGATGTCCACAGGGCCTCTTTAGCTAGGGAAGGACAGGAACCCAGGTGTACAGGATGAGGAATATTTACTCCCAGCCCGAGGAGACACAGCAGCCCACAAAGGGACAGTATATAGGGATCTATATAGGGATTATATTTTCCTTTCAATAACTTGGGTACATACAGTTTAAATCCAAGCAACAGTTAGTAAAGATTTATTCTGAAAGGTTATCCAGTGGCAATAGATGATGAGTGTATTAGTGAAACCATAGAAGGTAGAAATGCTCTTCTTAAGGTTTTGGTTGTGTCGGAGAATTAAGTAGATTTGGGGAAAGATGTTGCCAACACAGAATTAGGTTTTGTAGATAGCATTCTTTATTGCAGAGAAAGTTTATCTGCAACCTGTTTCAAGATTGCCATTCTGTATGAAAGGTGGCAATCTGGGACGCGAACCATCCAAACTTTCATTAGAAGATACTGGTTCAGTTATGAATACAACAAAACATGTTTTTTTTCCTTTTTTTTAAATCCTGACACAGAAACGTTAATAAGTTGGCTTCTCTTCGTATGCTAATAACATTGATGGCTGTCTAGAGTTGATGTATGGCTCAAATTTTAAAACAATCTCTGCAAAGGGAAAGACACAACCATGTAAATGAATTGCTATCAACTACACAAACAAAGAGCCAGTGAGTGGATAAAGGTGATCACAAAGCAAGGCATGCAGCTTAGACATATCCATAAAAGCCCAAAGCAAAATTATAGATAAATGCTAGAAAGTAATAGCTATACAATAGTAAAATGTGAAGATGAGGAAAGTAAATCTAGTAAAACTTTAAGTGATCTGGGCTTTTACTTGACACCTTCAATACACAGATAACTGCACTCCCTGTATACATCTTAACAAATATAGTTAAATCCATGGTCACATCTGATCACAATTAGAAAAATGTTTCAGTGGGAGGCTGAGCCCATCCATAGGAATGAGTGCAATAGACAACAGACAGCTTAAAAGGTTCTCATTTAGACTGTTACTATATAATTCAATCCTCCAACTTGGCATTATTGCTGTTGTAGAGGTACTGCAACCTGTAGAGAGCAAGACAATGAGGTGATGAAGATCTCAGAATTCTACATCACTGTGAGTCCACAAGCCCCCTGTCAAGGTAGTAGATACACAGTGGAAAGACAGCATAGGCTGTATGCCAGACATACTCCCCACATGATAACATCTTGACTGTGGGGAGAAACATTTTTCTCTAGGAATAAATGTATTGCTATTCCTGGTATACTGGCATCTGGGCCATTCCAGTAGCATATGCATGATACTGTGTCTCTTTTCCACATGGCATTCTCCATACTCTGGACAGATGCTTGTCTGAAATGTGTGACCAGAATGGAAAATATATACTATTCTCATGAACAATACCTAAGAGATGTGTTGTTATGGAAGGATTACTGGAAAAACACAGCTCACCAGATTCATGCATGCCGTCTTCTGCCTCATAGCACAGAAAAGACACCAAGCAGATAAAGTTAAAGAATGTGGCCTTCCAGCCAAAGTTATTGTGGAGATCAGTTGTTTGTTTTCTATTGTTTTATATCTATCTCTCTCTCTCTCTCTCTCTCTCTCTATATATATATATATATATATATATATATATAAAATTGCATTCTATTCATCTGCTTTTACTGTATTTGTGTTTCTTCCTACTTTATTACTAGTGGCATCGACTACAACTCTGATCTGAGATATATAACAATAAGTATCCTTTTCTGTGCATTTAAAGAGTTTTTTTGATTGTATCGGCTTTTTTTTCTAAAAAAAATATATATATATACTTGTTTACCACCTTTCTAAGCTAGTATAGTCCAGTTTTCAGATTAAGTGCTGAATTCAGGGCTGTGTTACAAATCTCTATGTTTGCCCATACCTTACTTGGATAGAAGGAAGTTTCTCTGTTCACCTGTGAGAGCGGGGAGCTTTGAGCAGCCTATCTGTCCCTGGATGAGTGGTTTCAGCCCAGAAATTAGTAGTTTATTGGCCATTTTGGGCTAATTTCTATCTCTTTCATTTTCCTGCTATAAATACTGCATTTGCCCGATTTTGCATGCCAGGTAGCGCAGGTTAGCTAGGGTATAACTATTCCTGGCTCCACAAAGTCTCCTCTTCAAATTTTCCCTTGGAACTAGACAAACTTTCAACTTAAGCACCCAAGCCATTTATTTCTCAGCCCAGCACTTGCTCAAAACTCAAAGCAAGCACCTATAAACCCTAGCACTAGACCCTCCTATACTGTACAGAAGGACAAGGCTCTCTATTCAACCTTACAAGCCATTTTGAGGCAATGTTACAACTGCCTCATGTACACAGACAACCCTCTCCTCTTACCACCAAACACTAATACATGTGATAGATGCAAGTATACAGCCAAACTGGAGGCTAAGCTCTCTCAAACCAAGGCTGGATCAGACAGTCAAGAGGAGAAGGGAAATACTTGCATCTCACCACCAGTCTCATATAGACCCATTAAACCAGCACCGTTAACAAACACACATAAATACACAAAAACATACTCGGAGGTTCTAAATAAAAATCTGCAAAAGCAACAGAGACCTCCAAAGCAGACATCCAAGCAACCTCCACCCCCAACACAAATCATGAAACACATACTTCACAAAACCAGTGTGCCATGCAATCACAACCCTTAAGGCAAAATAACATACCCAACATACTAGTAATAGGTGACGCACACTGATGTCCCACTCACTAGGCTGAATAAGGAGAAGGTTACTGTTAGTTGCCTGTCAGGTGCCAGGATCTGCCACATAACACAAACACTCAGGTCACTCCAGAACAAGTACAAATATGACTCTGTCATTGTCCATATTGGTGTGAATGACCTGAGCCGTACCTCCCTGGACTGAGACATGGAAGAGCTCTCTGATCTTGTAGCCCAGGCCGGTATGACCCTGACCCTGAGTAGCATCCTGCCCTCACCAAGAATGATACCACAGTATAAAGAAAAAATTATCAATTTCAACAGTTGGCTAAGTTTCTGGTGTCATTCAAAGGGGATCCAGTGTCTGTTCGCCTGGGATGACATGCTCGACAAGCCACGCTGCTTCGCTAGAGACGGCTTGCACCTTTCACCCTTAGGTTTTCAAATACTGACAAAGGCTCTTGCCACCTCCGTAGTGCCTTTTTTTGGCAAGGCTCAAAAGACAAACCCACCGCCATAAATAGCACAAGTAACAAAAAACTGAGGGTAATGCTACTCAATGCCAGAAGTCTAAACCTCAAAATGCACGCATTCGAGGCACTCCTCAGTATGGAGAAAATCTATATATGTGTGCAGTAACAGAAACCTGGTTTAAGGCTCCAGAGAGCACCCCAGCACTACCAGGCTACAACTCATACCATACATTTCGGCCACAGAACCTGGACCGAAATACAAAAGGCGGGGGTGTATCCATATTCATCAAGGATACCCACACCTCCAGGTTAGTGGCACAGCACGATGCTTCAGAGATCATCCACATGCAACTAACAATGGGCAAAACTGCAATTCAAATTGTAGCTTGCTACAGATCACCCACCATGTCCCAGGACCCCCATTCCACATTTCTAGAAACACTGAGAAATATAAAGGTCCTACCAAACACCCTAATATTGGGTGATTTCAATTACCCAAACATTAATTAGGAGAACTACTCAAGTACTAACTCCCTTCATCAACATTTCCTAGAATTTATAAACTCAAATGCCCTGGATCAACTGGTCAACACTCCCACCAGAGGAGACAACATATTGGACCTGGTCATCACCAACATGGGCGACCGGTGCTCCACACTGGAGGTCAACCCCTCACTGGTTAGATCTGACCATAAAAAAAAAATCACTTTGGATATCCACATTCCTCCCCCACCCCCGGACAAGGAAACCACTGTGAAAAAGCAAACTTCACGTTACTTAAGACGAAGGTGGAAAGTTTCAAAGCCCCCATGCTAACGGATAACATTGTCCAAGCTGCAAAATCCTTTATTAAATCATTCTACGGGCACCTACAAGAAATGCATGGATCATGCTATCCCAAGAAAAACCAAGACTCACTCCTCCAAGAAAAGGAAACCAGTCTGGTGAACTCATGCCATAAAACAAGCTATACAATAGTAGGAGGAAACTAGTACAGAAAAGAGTAAAATCCAAGAAGAGAAGACATCCCTGATCAGTATCAGCAAGAAACTACGATCCCTCATAAAATCATCCAAGGCAGGTTTCGAAAGAAAAATTGCCAAGGACTCCAAAGCTAACCACAAGGCATTCTTTAGCTATGTCAAGAATCTAAGTGGCAATGCTCAGATCTACTCGGAGTTAGTACAGAATGACACAAAATACACTGAACCGACCGATATTGCCAACATCCTGGCAGACAGTTTCAGTACAAACTTCACCCCCCTCTCACCCCCAAAAGGGCCCATAACCACACCAAAAGAATGTAGAGCTCCTGAAATCACAGACACTCAGGTTAAAACAGCCCTCTCCAAAGCCAAAAACACAGCATCAATGGGACCGGACGGTGTCCCAGGCTGCATCCTACATGAGCTCAAAGATGAACTAACCCCTCACCTAAACACACTGTTCAAACTCAGCCTCTCCACAGGTTACATACCCATAGAGTGGCGCACAGCAATGGTTATTCTGCTTCACAAAGGTGGAGCCACAACAGACCCTGGGAACTATCACCCTATAAGCCTGACTAGCTTGGTCTGCAAAGCTGTGGAGCTCTGGTGTCAAAATCATGGCCTCAAGCTAAATGCCAAAAAGTGCATAGTTATCCCCTTTGGAAAAAACAAAGTACCCACAAACTACCACATAGGTGGTAGTCCCCTAAATACAGAAGACGAAATAAGGGATCTGGGGACCCAAGTAGATAGTAAACTCTCCTTTAATAATCACATTGCCAAAGTGGTTAGAAAATCCTTCTATGTGGCACACCTCATCACAAAAGGATTCGCATCCAGATCAAAAGAGGTCATTGTGCCCCTCTTCTCATCGCTCATCAGACCCATCATAGAGTACAACGCCCCATTTGGGATGTATCTTACAAGACACCTGCAACAGCTGGAAAGACCACAGAAGTACCTCACCAAGAGGATCACTGGCCTCAATCAGATGCCCTATGCAGCTCGACTGAAGAAACTCCAGCTGTACTCGGTTGCATACCGCCTACTCAGAGGTGATCTCTGCCTGGCATACAAGGCCATGTCCAACCCAGAACTGATGGACATGCTCCACCTAAAGAAAACCTTATCCCCTCAAGCCACACACTCTAGGGATATAAACCTCACCACAACAATAAATAGGATGTGCTGGAGGGATAGATTCCTGTCACAGAGACTTCCCATGCTTTGGAACAAGATTCCAATCTACATCAGGCAGAGCTCCTCGCTAACACTCTTCAAGAGAAACCTTGACGAGTGGATGGGAAACAGAAAGTTTACCCCGGGGATCACTTCAGTGGCTCTGCTGGACAGAGGCACAGGGAACTAATCTAAGGGGGTGGTGAAAGCCAACACATTCTGGCTAGGCTTATAAATGCCTTCGGGCAGATAGCCTAGTACCTACCTATGAACCTATGAACCTATGAGATGTTTGCATTTATCCAATATGTTGTGACACAATAGGAAGCCAACCGGTATGACTGTCACTCTAGTGAAGGCCCAAGTGTGGGAGGACTTTAGTGGAGCTGTGCAGAATGACTTCCACATGGCTTCAAACAGGTTGTGGCAAGTCATTCACTACAAGGGGGAAAGAGGGTACTGCCCCCTGCTGCTCTCAACAAAGATAGAGAATGCTAACCACAGCTGGTGGAACTTGAGATAGAGGTAATCCTTTCAGGGCTTGCTATTCTAATAAACATAATCTCCCTTAAAGAGGCAGTACTAGAAACAACTGCTAGGATTGGATCCATTCCTGTAGATGAGGTCACTAAAGTGGTTAGTTTCCTTATAGTACAAAAGTATGTCACTGACCGTAGTTCAGAAACTCTAAATGTAGTAGCATAAATGTTTCAGTGCACTACATACCAAATGCCTGTTGCAATTCATCTGTAATTATTTTTTTTCCTGTTTTGCTATCATGTTTCTTGTTTCCTTTTAACATTCACTAGCATAAGTAGTCGGATGCAGACCTCTCAGCTACCCAAGTTTTGACAGAATATCCAGATTTTTGCCACATATTTTTGGTCTTGTCTCTCATAACATTTATGGTGTTCTGTTAAATCATTGTGGATTGAAGTCACTAAATAACAATATACATTTCAGTTTCAGATGTCATAGTCTTCAAAAAATGCATGCTAATGTAAAATCTGTTATTCTAGCAACTTTTTATGTTTATAAGAGCAGTATTTAAAATCTGTCATGGATTTGAGCCTTTGCCCCCCCCCCCCCCACACACACACATTATTTTTGGCTTTTCTTGTACTTGCTGGCTGAGATGTATGATCAGATAATAAAATGATATTAAAACAGTGTACTTAAGCTAGGGATTTGCTTAAAACAGTTCAAGTCCTGGTTGCCTGCAGACCCCAATCTCACATCTGGGAAGCCATCTGTCATGCAGCTTGCATAGGAACATAGTAGGCAAGTGGTGACAAGGACCATAATACTGACCTTATGATGCCTAGTCATATACACTTTTAAGCAATCCCTTCTCAAGCACTTAATAGTGCTCACCTCCCAAACTGACCACAGTAACAGTGACCAAAGGTAAGAATCAAGCCCTGTACATTTTATTTACAAAGTAAACACCTTAACTATTATGCCAGCCCTCCAGCTAATGGTGGGCTGCTGCTTGTGATTGAGCTCAACTACCTGTTCAGGTAAGATGTATCAGAGAGAGAGAGCGGAGCCATCATTCAAATACATAGCAAATTCAAATAAGGTAAGTGAGAATGCCACGGGGAGAAAAAGGAAGGGATTCAGAGTTTAGTGGTTAGGTTTAAGGTTACAGATAGGGAATGAGAGTAAATGATGGAGTTAAGGACTGATTGACAATTTTAGGCTTGGGAATCGATCATCAATTTAGAGTTAAGGAGTGACAGGGGAATTTAGGTTTAGAGTTTTTTAGGCTAAATGATCAATCATGGAATACAGGCTTAAGGAGTGATCAGGGATTTTAGGGTTGGGAGCAATCGGGAAATTAAGATTAGGGAGTGATCGAGGAATTTAATACAAGGAGTATGAGGGAGTTATAACGTTAGACTAGATGAGTGAATTTTGAGGTAGGAGTAGGGGTCAGGTGGAAATGTTAGAATTAGAGTTTGAGTTCTAGGAGGACTGCGGAGTTTATTAGAATAGTGCTAATGGGATATCAGACATGTCTTATTTCCAGCAAGTTGCAGCAAGCAAGTAAGCAATGCATTTACAATACATGAGCTCATAAATATAAATCAAACCAAGCTCTCTGTTATAATATCGTAAATACATTTGTTCCCTTACCAAATGAACCTATACACAGAATCTGTCCCTTTTTTCATGCTCAGTTCTTGGTAATAAACCACTAATAATGCCTGCATAAATAATCTTTCTGAACTAATACTTTATGTAATCAGCCTTACGCAGACATAAAGGCATATCTCATCTAACTGTGTGTGGGGTAACAACAGTCATCTTTTAAGTTTATGGGTCTGTTTCCTATGACAATGTTTGTATTAGACAGGAATCAATCACTTTTCTTCCTAATAATTTTAGGGTATATTTACAGGTTGCCAAATTTACATTCCCCAAACATCAGGTGCCAAAATCACTTGATGCAAGCATCAGAATGTGAATGACTGTTTTTTGCATGAAATCACTACCTGTGTGGTTTGTGTGCTTGAACAAGCAGCAATTAATTTTATTTTCGAGATTTCTCCCTTTTTTATATTTGTGTAACTGCAGGGTTGGTATATGTAAGTTTGGAGGGTATTGGGGGCCATGGGGGCTTGCCCGGACATAAGCCGTCACTCTGTAAAAACTGCTTATGGTCTGAGTTTTCTTGTGTGTGTGATATTTTACGCATTTGTGTTCAGCAATGTGGTAAAGTGTTTGTTGTTTGACTGTCCATTGTGGAACTCTTGTTTAGCTATTTATTACACACACTTCTCAGTAATTTGACATTTGGAAGTTTGTTGTTCCACACTAGATGCTTTTTTTTGTTCATAGTATTTCCATTTATACCCAAACTTGATTATTGAGCTATTTCTGCAAGCAGCTTTGTTGCTATTATTGATTAATACATAATAATATGAAATCATCAGTTCCTAAGGGTTTGAGCTTCTCCAAATCCAAAGCAAAAATAACAGCTGCTACCTTATTAAAAAAATGCCTGTCTTGATGCCAACATCTTCAATGGAAATACAAATGAGCTGTATGGAGAACAATACCTGTATAAATATAAGTTATGTATAACTGTTACTCTTGGAAAACTGGGGAAGGGAACATTCTTTCACCTGTGCAATTAGACCTCCCATAATAACAAGAAATTAAAACGAAGGTGCCATAAAATAAAAGGAAAACAACTTCCCAGTTTCTTCTTTCCTGCCAAGATGTAAAGACTTTCCTGTAAAAAAAAAATGCCTGTTTCCATTTTTCGAATGAAGGTATTGGTATTAATTAACCATAAGCAGGTGTGTAGCAACCCCCTTACCCATGACTGCAGGCACAGTCAATAAATTCCACTAATGCAATAAAAGGATTTATTGTTGCCCAAATTTATGCATGCAGTTTAATCATAATATCCTTTCACCTGACAGAAGTTTGAGAAAAAAATTTGTCCCTTAATTTGTCAGAGAGAAAACGGCTTTCATGTAAATGCTCCAAGAAATAAATGCTAATATACATGCTTTCATTATTCTAATTGCCTGGGGAATTTAAAGGGACAGACTTATTTACTCTCAGTAGGAAGTGAGTTGTAATAAATTATCACCATTATGGACCTAAATAATTTGTTGACAGTGACAGAACATGGAATGGAATTTATGCATTCTTGTGTGTGTTTTCTTTTCACTAAGGTATTAATATTCTATGGCCATATGAGGCCCCTGCAAAATCATGCACTGGACTTTGAAGCGCAACTGATTTTTAAAGGACATCCATACCATGAAAAGACTAATGCTGTAGTTTGTAGACAAGAATGCATTATTTTGTGCTGGCTATTTTAAAGTATCTTATGCCAAAAATGTTTACACCTTTCATGAAAGCAAAGTGTTCAGCTACGGCATCTTGTCACCATAATAACATAAACAATTAATGAAAAAAAAATATATATTCTATTTGTGTTTCAGTACTAATTATACAATTAACAGGACATACTGGAGCTGCATTTCATAAACTTCTTAAAACAAGAGCGGTGTTACTGTACTTCTTTTTACTGCTATTTGTAATTAAATTGTATTTCTAGAATTTAATGCCATTGTCTAAAGTTGTTTTCTTTAAATCTGATGCATCTTTTACAAAATGTAACTTGGGTTCATACTACTTTTCTTAATAATGCTATATAATTTCTAAGCAACGAGTATGTCTTGATTCAGTAATTTTTCAGCATGATGATTCTCATTAGGCATGTTTTTTACACTTGGTCATGTTACAATTGCTGGATGTATTCCTAGATGTATTGGTTAGCACTTGCAACAGTATATGCAGCCCAAAAGAGTATTCCATGAGATGTGCTACCTTACTCATGTCATATCTTAGTGGAAATTACTTAAGTACTTCTCATGCAATGCAAATCTCCAAAACTGCCACACCTCAGTTCAATAATTGCAAAAAAAATTACACTCACTTCTTGCAGAAGGAGCGTATAAGAAACAACTCCTACATAAAATCCTTTTCTCTACCAACCAGCTTTTGTTACAGGAATCACCACTTAGCTTACATCACTTTTATCACCTATAGACTTCTGATAACAGTTGTATCTCACTTATCAGATGATGCACCAGGTTTTAAGTACTGTGCACACTTGTTTTCAGTTGGCAGTAATTGGATAAAATAGTTTGTGTTTACTGCATTGTTTCCTCATGCCTTCCTGGCTGAGTAGGTGTGCCCTTTGATGTTCCATGCTAAAGAGCATCATATCACAGCCTCAGTAATGCCTGGATACTTACACCGTTTTTCAACCAATCAGCATTAGTTTAGCTTTCTGGAAAATTGAATTGAGAAACTGCAGAATGTGATTCAAGTCCGTACTACAGCAACAGCATAATAAGTCTTATTCTAACACATAACCAAAAGCCACCACTGATTTTTCCAGCCTCTAACAAACTAGCTATCTATTTAAAACTCATAAAAAAGAATTATACATTTCTGATAAAAAAGAATAACAGAACTTTTCTAAACTAGTATATAAAGAAAACCAGCGATATATTCCAAACAAGGCTCTCCTCTATGAATACCAGCACTTCCAGTACTTTTATTCTAGTAAAGTAGTTTTAAAAAAATATTTTTATCATCTTTTATCACCTTTTAACCACAGACCATACACCATTTCTCAAATAACAAGTAATGCATTTTGCTTTTGGAGTTAAGGGTTATTCCTTTCGTTTTGGAGTATATACAGCACCTATGTGGTGCCAGCCCTCGTTATATGCTTGAAACAGTGGATATACTAACCTGCTATTTTACTTGTAGTTAACCTCCCCTCGCTCATACTCAGAAGTGGGCAACCAGTTATATTTGAAAATAGTAGCTGCTAGGAATGATTATAGTTCTCCACTTGGTGTAAAATACCTTGTAATTTTCTTTATAATTCAATATTTGTAAAATTATGGCAATAATAATAGTTATCCTAACCACTGTACCTTTTGATAATTTATATTACATATGCATTTGATGTTTAATTAGTTCTTTTGTGGCAGAGCGATTCCTACAAGCCTTACCACCTGCTGATTCCAGGAGGTCCGACCTTTAATTTGTGAACACATTTGAAATTAATATTACTAGACTTTCTTAAATAAGCAAGAACCCTGAAGTAATACATATTCTAGTCCACCTTGGGCTTGTTGACAAACCAATTTACATGTAAAACAGTAATAGGGGTTAATTCTTGCCACTACCTTTCATGCGGCACAAATACAGAAACATGCTTCTCTTCAATGATAATTGTTCTGCTTCTGTTTCACCCTCAGAACTGTTTCATTTATGTCATCGCTTTCTCACAGATTCAAAGATTCACAGCTGCATGCAGCATTACAAGGTGAAATTAACCAGTTACACACAAACTTGTTACCTGAACTTCCTGTACTAGTTTGGTCATTCTTATATGTGCATCATTTTACTTATTTTCCAGGATGTACAATTGTTTGCTTCTGCCCTGCCCAAATATGTTAAGATCCCCAATCAAAGTCAGTCATACCTCTCAACCTCTTAATGTAAGAAATCTGCACAAAGCCTAAAATAATGATGGACAAAGTCCCAAAAAATAGGAACAGATTTTAAATAATGTTGCTATAAACTTAGAAAGCTGCTAGGATAACATGATTTGTGTTAGCAATCATTTTCTGAAGGATATGAAGTCTGAAACTCAAATATATGTCAGTATTTGGTAATTTATAGTGACTTCAATCCTCTATGATTTGCCAGAAAACCATAGATTTTATGAGGAACAAATCAAACATATGAGGTGAAAATCTACACATTCTGTGAAAATCTGTGCAGTTGAGAGGTATGAAGAGTGACAGGCCAGGAGCACAAAATTACGTTTGTTGTCATGTCATTTGTTTTTCCACATTTAACTTAACACTCTGCATCGGTAGTGCTAAGTGGGAAGTTCCATAAATCTTTTTCTTTTTTTTTTTAATAACAGGCTATTTTAGTTCCTTAGAAAGTGTGTGCATACCCTTAAAAATATGCAATACCTACTCGAAATTGGTGTTTTTATAAATAAGAAAATAGGTGATGGCTCACTCTTGCTAATTGTTAATAATTATAAGAAAAAAATAGAATTTCAGATATTAATAATCAAAGAATGTTGCTTGGCAGATCTCTGTTTTGACTGATGTTCATTCACCATACCTTCTTACTCCCAAAGTAATTTTGCAATCTATTTTGATTTATTTATTTAACAGAAACATCACTAATGAATTTTCCTAAAACACTTGTCTCCTAACATGACACACTATACTGGATCCTCTTCTAGTCCTTGCAGCTATGTTCAAAGGTTCATAAGTTCATAGGTAGGTATGTACTAGGCTATCAATGCAAGGGCCTAAGTACGCCTAGCCAACAAGGTTCCCTGGCTTATGCCACCCAAGAAAGTTAATTTCCTGTGCCCCTGTCGAGCAGAGCCACAGAAGTGATCCCCGGGGTGTATTTCCTATTTCCCATCCACTCATCAAGATTTTTCTTGAAGAGTGCTAATGAGGAACTTTGCTTGACATAGATGGGTAGCTTGTTCCAGAGTATAGGAAGTCTTTGAGACAGGAATCTATCCTTCCAGCATGTCCTGTTTATTGTGGTGACAAGGTTTAGGTCACTAGAGCGAGTAGCTCAGACGGATTGGGATTTCTTTAGGTGTAGCATGTCCAACAGCTCTGGGTTTAACATAGTTTTAAATGTTAGGCAGAGATCTCCTTGGAGTAGGTGATATGCTACAGAGTAAAGCTGGAGTGTTTTGAGACAGTCAGTGTAGGGCATCTGTTTGAGGCCAGTAATCCTCTTTGTGAGGTACTTCTGTGGCCTTTCTAGCTGCTGCAGATGTCTTGCAAGGTACATTCCAAAAGAGGCATTGTACTCTATAATGGGTCTAATGAGTGCCGAGTAGAGGGGAACAATGACCTCTTTTTTCCTGGATGAGAACCCTTTTGTGATGAGGTGTGCCACACAGAAGGATTCTTCCTGTATAAATATGGTCCCTTTAGGGGGTGAGAGGGGGTAAAGTTAGCACTGAACCTATCTGCCAGGATGTTGGCAATATCAGTTAATTCTGTAATTTTGTGTCGTTGTGCTGTAGCTCAGAGCAGATCTGGGTGTTCCCATTGAGATTCTTGACATAGCTATAAAATGCTTTGTGGTTGCCCTTAGAATCAGTGATGATTTTGTTTTCTTAGCTAGCTTTGGAGGATCTTATGAGGGATCTCAGCTTCTTACTGAGGCTGACCAGGGAGCTCCTCCACTCATGGGATTTTACTCTCTTTTGCAAAGTTTCTTCTTTCTGTTGTGGAGTTTGTTTATGGCAGGGGACCACCAGATTGGCTTCCTTTTTTGGAGGATAGCGTCTTGATTCTGTTTGGGATAGCACTATCCATGCACTCATGTAAGTGCTTTTGTGTAGGATTCAGCAGTTGTAACTGTATTGTCCATCTGCATGGCTGTCATGAAGTTTGCCACTTCTGTCTTAAGAAGCATGAAGTTGGCTTTGGAGAAATGTTTTACTGTGGTTTCCTTAATGGTGGGTGGAGGCGGGATGCGGATAGGGTGACTACCTTATGGTTGGATCTGACCAACAAGGAGTTGACTTCAGGTGTGGAACACCGGTCACTCATGTTGGTAATGACTAGGTCTAGGATATTGTTGTCCCTGGTGGGGGTGTGGATAAGTTGATCCAGGGCATTGGAATTTATGAATTCCAGAAAGCGTTGAGCGAAGGAGTTGGTACAAGAGTAGTTTTCCCAGTTAATGGTGGGGTAGTTGAAATCGCCCATTATTAGGTTGTTTGGTTGAACCCTAATATTTTCCAGTATATCAAGAAAGGAGAGCATCAAGAAAGAGCTTCAGTCTTTGATATCTACTATTCAGCAACTAACAACCAAAATGGACAAACTGGATACTAACATTGATAACTTCATAGAAAAAACTACAAAACAAATGGATTTGTTACATCAAGACTTGCAACATCAGAAGGCTCAGATTACAGGTATAGAAGAGACTGTTAATGATATGGAGAACAGAATCCAGGAAGAAGAAATTAACATTGAGTTTTTGCTGAAGCAGAACACACACCTACAATCCAAACTTGATGACCTGGAAAACAGATCTAGGCAATAATATTAGGATTTTTGGACTGCCAGAAAATATAGAAGGTAACAACATTACTTCCTTTTTAAATACTTGGCTTCCCAAAACTTTAGACTTGTCAGAAGCATTTGTCTTTTGGTATTGAAAGAGCCCATAGGTCCTTATCTAATTTTAACTCTAACAAAAAGTATCCTAGATCAGTTATAATAAGATTTTTATATCTTATGACAAAGAGGAGTATTAAAAATCTCTGCATGGGCTAAAGCACCTATAAAATTAATGAGGCAACTGTGCGCTTTGACAATGACTATTCTTCCTTGGTAATAACTAAAAGAAAAGTTTTTGCCATTAATAAGAAAGCTTACAGCACAGTTCAAAACTTACCTTTTGTTTCCTGCCAAACTAAAATCTTTTACCTGATGGCCGAAGACTTAGACTCTGCTTTGCTGTATATTAAAGAGGATGGCAACAGGAACTTGAGAAGCAAAAAGACTAAAAACAAATGACATGTTCTATATTTTTTCTTTCTTCTTCTTCTTCTTCTCTTAAACTCTTCAAATACAGTTACTGCATCTCCAGAAAGCCACAAATATTTTAAAGATTTATTCAAAGTTATTTTTTTGTGTGCAAAGAACTGTTTTGTTTCATAAATAGTCAAACTCTGAGGAACAAATAACATGCTATGAATCAACTTGTTTCTCTTTGTGATAAAGAGACCTAAGGTTAGTAATTTGATACATTTTCTTTCTCTTCTTGTTTTAAATAATGGCATTCTTTCTAAACTATGCATTTAGTGAGGGGTGGGGGAGGGCAAGGAGAGAAGTATGATGAAAAATATGGAAAAAGTGAAATAATAACATATTAGTTCTTTAAAATTATATATGCTGTTTAAACACTGTTGCTAAATATTATACCATGACTTAATTGCTTATACATGATTTCAAATAATTTGTCAAGATATAATTGCAAATAATTAGAACTAAAATAGCTGTAAGTAATATGTCTCATGTTTAACTTTATTAATACAAACAGCAAGTAATATATCTTTGTAGATAATTTCTTTTCTTCTTTCTTTTTTTTTTTTTTTTTCTTTTTTTTCTTTTTTCTTTTTTTTTCTCTCTCTCTCTTTCTCTCTTATATGTACAGTTATATGTTTCTGATAATACTGATATATGTATATAATAAGATTAGTATGACAAAATGAAATGGGGCATATAAAATTTAGTTGTATAATATGTTAAATAACTGTAGGCTTGGTTTCACTGTCATAGAGACTGTAATGACCTGTAAAATACTTTGCGAAGGTTTTGCACTGTTTAGATTCATTTGTATTACTAAATGAATGTCAGTCACTTGCTTTTACTAAAATTCCCGCCAGAATGTTAAGGGAGACAATTTGGGATGTGGGTTACCTCGTGAATAGTGTCCTCGAGTCATTTTAAAAGCTTCAACACTCAGAATACACGCACAGAAGCTGAATGCAGTCATTTTGAACTTTGACCCCTGATTTCACACTGACACATCGCAGATTCAAGAAGAACACTGTTTCAGGAAGTAGAACTGCTGTAAATGTGACTTTGTGATGAAAAACGAACTTTATGACATCTAAATGTGAGTTATTCTTTATAACAACTTACTTATTTAAGATGTAGTTTATAAAATATGAAAGTTATAATGATTTTAAATGATTCAGTATGCCATAGTAAGCAAGTGAGATATTTTAGAAGACATAGAAGGTAAAACATATATACACATGTTTTTGAAAGCTTACATGACTGCAACATATTAATGTACATAAATACTTATGATTTAAACATATATAATGTTATAAATCATTTGACTTAACTAATTGACAAGCACAAGTATCATTATGATTATATCTTAGAAGAAACTGTCATGTGACATATTTTAAAGCTGCAGTTCAGATATATAAAATACAGATGGCTTTCATCACAATGATTTATGTATAACTAGGAATTAACATTGCTGTGCAGTATGATTTGTAAACATATGTATGAGTATAAATATTTTATTTAATTGGCAATAATAAGTATGAAAATAAAGCTTTGGTGTAAGTAATTTAAAGTTTTTAAAACTGTTAACTGCATTTCTATGACAGAAAATAGGAATACCTTAATATATGTAATGTCTGAACCATAATAGCCTAGGTTATTGAATCCGAATGAACATAAGAACTGATTCTTACAATCTTTTAATAAACTAATATATAGATATGCCCTTTTTTTTTTCTCTCTCTCTCTCTCTTCTCTGTTCCCATTATCAAGTTTGTTAGAATGCTATTTTGATTATGAGTGTATTATACAAAATAGATGTACATAGTAATATGAGCTGTTTCTAAATGTTCTTATTTGTCTATATGAAGCTGATTTATAAATTGTTTAGCTTTGTCTTACTAGATAATCTAATTAAATGAGGTTAACTTTAATTAATAATAGTTAGTATTGAATTGATTTGGTGGCAGCTGAGGTACTGCTGCTTAGGATAGGGGGATAACTTGAGTGGTATGTGCTACTCAAAGTTGGAGTTCTTAACTCCAAGCTGGGTGCAATGTTTAATCCTAATATTATTTTCACCTGTTTATTGTTGTTTGTATATAGTTCTGACATCCACATCACATTTTATAAACTCATTGTCACTACAAATAAAAGTGAAACTTATACAAAATCCCATACGATTTTCAATAAATACAGCTATAATTAATGGTACACCTAAAGGAGGAGACATAATATCACTTATTTTGTTAATTGTTATTCTGATTATATGTTTTATATGTTTAAAAAAGCTAAATGATTTCTCTAAAAGGAATTTCTTTAAACATTAATGGATTGAATAACCCATGTAAAAGGGCAAGTTTAATGAGATACATTAATTTGCATAGGGCCAACTTAGTATTCCTTCAAGAAACACATCTCCTGAAAAGGATATTGATAAATTAGCCACTAATAAATATACAGTCTTGGTTAGTTCAGAACACACACAGAAAAAAGAGGAGTGGCTATTTTATGGAATAAAAGTATGCCCATACCTAAAACTATTAAGTCTTATAAAGATGATAAAGGAATGTTTTGTATGGTTACAATTCAGATTAATGGAAAGATATATACATTAATCAATGTATATTGGATACCAGGAATTGGCATTAATACAGTGAAACACCATCTCAATAAGATCATATCATTTTCTATAGGAGATATTATTTTAGCAGGTGACATTAATTGTATCCTACATGAAAAAGATACTACTACTATAGGAAAAAGGAAAATTACATCTAATGAAAAACATTTAAAGGATTTTGTTAATTTATATCATTTGAATGATATTAATAATCAGATAAATTCAAAATCATTACCATACACTTTTTTTTCTAACAGATATAAAACTTATTCAAAAATAGATAGAGTCTTTATTTCTAACCAGATGGTAACAGACTTAATTAATTCTAAAATCATTTTGTGTCCTATATCAGATCATAATTCAATTGTCTTTGAGTTTATGATAAAAAGTACTTACAATGTTCAGATCAAAAGAATACCAGCATACTTAACTCAACTAAAAGACTATAAAGATTATATACTTTCAGAAGTGCAACATTTCTTAGATTTAAACAATACACCTGAAGTCTCCATTGTTTATGTTTGGGATGCTTTAAAATCATATTTATATGGACAAAGTATCAGATGGTATAATAATAAAAGGAAATCTTGGGACAAGGAATTACTAGATATTCAAAGCAAATGAGACTCATACAAACATAATAATAAAGATAATATTATGGACAAAAAAATCATTGAAGAAATAAATAAATTAAATGAGAAGTACAAAGAAGTTAAAATAACATTAGAGAAATATAAGTTTTTGTCTTACTCAATAAGTCCCAAATACTTACATAGACTTAAAAATAAAACAAAAAGGTTGAATAAACAAAATCATATCAAAGAAATTGTCTCTCCAAGGAAAAAGAAGAATGTTTCTAGTTTACCAGAAATATTAGATGAATTTAGAAATCACTTTCACAAAATTAATCATAATAACATTAACATGGAGCCTAAAGATAAAATAAAGAAATTTATAACCACAAACATGAACAAAAAACTTAATAAACAGCAGACTAAACTAATGGATAAAAATATTTCATATACAGAGGTTATTACACAAATAAACAAGCTTAAATCAAACAAAGCACCAGGTAATGATGGTATTATACCAGAGATCTATAAAATTCTTCACAAAAGTACTTACTCATTAATACATAAGGTTTTTATTTTGGCTCAAAATGAGTTAACAACTCCCCCATCTTGGCAATACACATTTATTTCACCAATTTTAAAACCCAATAAAGACCCAACCAGATGCACTTCATATAGACCTATTTCATTACTTAATGTTGACTATAAAATGTTTATGAGTATTTTTGCTGATAGATTAAAGACAATCATCCCAGGCATTATAGATATAGATCAGACAGGCTTTATTGTAAATAGAAATACTTTTGATAATATAGGGAGAACTTTAAAGTTAATTGATTTTGCAAATAGGAAAAAGAAAGATTTAACACTTATTAGTCTTGATATAAGTTCAGCATTTGATTCAGTAAGTTGGGACTATTTGTTTATCTTACTGAAGTGCACAAATTTCTCTGATGCATTTGTAAATCTAATTGAACATCTATATAAAAGAGCACTGGCTTACATTAAGATAGGAACATATGTCTCACAAAAATACCCATTTTAAAAGGTACAAAACAAGGGTGTCCACTCTCTCCACTATTATTTACTTTAATAATGGAGCCTTGGGCTAATTTGATCAGAAACAGTACTGATATAGAAGGATTTGATATAGATGAAAATACAATATCTAAAATTCAACTTTTTGCAGATGATGTTCTAATTACATCAGCAGGATCTAACTCTTCTATGCAGTCCTTTTTTGATAAAATGATGGATTTTAAAAATATCTCTGGTTTAATATTCAATGAAGAAAAAACTACAATATTACCAATATACTTATCTAAAAAATGTCCTCATTAATGATTTTAACAAATATATACCCAACTCAGGTCAGATAACTTACTTAGGTATAATATTAACTAAAGATATCAAATCTATTATACATAATAAATATAGTAACTGTCTTCTTAATATACAAAATCTTTTCAATAGCTGGAACAATATGTTTTTTTACCATGGAAGAGAGACTCACAATTATTAAAATGATAGTATTCCCTAAGATATTATACTTAATACAATCAATAATACTCCCACCTACAAAAATAATTATTAAGAAATTGAATTCACTAATGTTAAATTTCTTATGGGCACCTAATAGACCTAGGATTGCATTAAAGAAACATACTAATAGCTGGTTTCAAGGGGGCATTTCATTTCCAGACTTTAATTTATACACTATCTCTTCTATTATAAAAGTTATTACTTTGTTAATAGATCAGTGATATGTTGCAAGATGGAAAGATTACCGGGAACTAATTAGCATTCACTTCATGAAAATCTCTTTAATACATAAAAATATTATTGTAAATAACCCCATGTTATGGTTACTAAAAGAATTTTGTACTTCATCTATTACACCAAAATAGATAGTTAGTTACCCATTAAACATTATTATCAGTTATCGTAATTTTATATTCATGCATCCTAAGTATAAGGAATGGAATTTTATTCTATTCCCTATAATGTATACACAAGGTATGCTTTTGTCAACCACCTCTAAAAGAACTCTTTTAGTCACAGAGAATGATCTAAAGTATTGGTATCAGTTGCTGTCTGATAATAAAGTAAAAAAATTAGACTTCTTAAAGCAATAATTTGATTTGAGAGAAACATGTTGGTTAGAAATTCAGACTTTTAGACAACATCTTATTAATAAAATTGATTTAATGTCTTTAACAGTTAAAGAATCTGTTCCAATACTGATTGATTACTTGATATTAAATTTACAACATAGAGTTTCTGATAAAGGTAAACTCTCATACATACATAAAATTATTAGAGAAGAAACTCATTACAGTTCAGATACCTATTGGAATTATTTCATTTCCATTAATGGTGAATCACCAAAACAACAAGATAAACAATATATATTGGAATCTGCTTATAAAAATACTTCTTCCATTAATTGGAGACTTTTTACTTGGAAATTTTTACATAGATCCTTCTATACACCTTTAATGATGAATAAAATAAATAATAAAGACAACTTATGTAAAAGGTGTAATGTAGAAATAAATGCTGATTGGGCACATATGTTTTATGACTGTATAAAATTGAAGGAATATTGGAAGTTAATCAATGATTTTTTGCAGGCCCTTTTCACAGATAATTTTATTGTTTCTAAATCACTTATATTATTTAACACTCCTGTTCCTAAAAGTGTTAAAAAAGTTAAGCTTCCCTTATTATGGTCTATTCTAGCAGTGGCTAGAAAAATAATAACCAGAAATTGGATTTCAGATACCCCTCCTTCATTTAATGAATTTAAAAATGTTATGACTGAAGTGTGCCATATGGAATTGATGACAATAAAATCAAGAACTACTAGAAAAACATCTTATTATATTATATGGGATACTTTACAAAACCTGTTAAAAAAATCTCAATTTCATTAGCATGTCATTATAGTTTAATCAATTGATTTGTAGTGGATGTCTCTGTAGATACTTTGGTTATTTTATTGAATGTTATAACTATTTCTATTTTAATTGCTTGTATAAAATTGTTATGATATTTATTTGTATGTTAAAAACAATAAACTTGTTTTAAAAAAAAAAAAGAAAGGAGGAGTGAGAATCCTGGGGCATGGTGGGGGATCTGTAGCAAGCTACAATTTGGATGTAACACATTTCTTAGCTGCTCATCAAAGATTTGGTCAGAACACGGTGACAGACTACAAGTTAAAACAACAAACAAGAATGTTCTTGCAGGTAGGCAAGTCCTAGCTGTACCTTCCCATGGAGTAGATTTGTACTACTTAAATCCTTATTTTATTATTCTCAGCAGCAATGCAGGAGAAATTATTCCCTCATACTATAAACCTTCATCAACTTTGATAGTAGCAATCTCATGTAGAATAACAGAATGTAAGACCTGCATACCATATGCCCCTCTCTCTCTACTCTACTCTTACCAACCTTACACTCCTAACCATGCTCTCTGTAGCTCCCAACAGCTCCTGCTGCAAGTCTATAAGAAGAACATTGGTAAACTCCTTTATAGTTTCTCCATAGCTAATGCCTGGAATAAACTACCTTTAAGTTTCAGATCAATCTCTAATCCTAAGTATTTTAAAACTACCCTGAAGGAAAGCCTCTATAAATCTTGATCCTGCCTATGTAATCACCCAATTTAATATAATTTTCATTTCTTCTATAATTTTACTTCTTCTATGGTCTAAGCTATTCTGTCTTCCCTCGTTATAGCTCAGCTATCTATCTCTCCCACTTGTCTTCTGTTTCTCTTCTGTTTGCTTATTTTACTTTGCTTACAGTTTCTGTGTTTCCTTATACTGTGCTAACTGTTTTGTTTTTTGTTCTCTCAGTAATTCTAAAATACACAATAAGGAATTAATTTCATTAATTCCCTTTTAATGACAAGCGCCTGTGCAAAGTTGCCACAACAATTCTAACCTCTCCAAAAGGAGGCATTCAGGACCGTCAGGAATCAGACACAGCTGTACTCCTTGTAAGCATAAGACTTTTGTGTTACAGATGTATATTTAGTGCATAGTATTTGCTACAGTGTCATCCCAGGCTGGCCAGCTGGATTGATTTACTATCTACATGATTGCCAACCTCACTGATTTGTACCAATGGAACATGGTTTGCAGTCATACTTATACCTTGTAGTTGTGACCACACTGATAGATTTGCAGTATCTGTGGGAAAGTACAGACTGCCTTATATGTCAGCTATGCAGAGTTTTGACAAATGTCAACAGCGTACATGAGATTTTTAATTAAGGAGCTTATTCTTTACAAGTAACTACAGACGTTTGTTAGAAAATAATGTCCTTGATTCATGGTATATGAAGTTGGCGGTTAAACAGGTCTGTAATACTGACAGCATTGTATACAGCTTAACATATATCGCAAGGTAGTACTATAGACCAAAATAGTGCATGTATTAATATACCGCTTTTTACTTTTTATCATAGGTGACCCTTGAGGCCACAGATATTGGACAGCCAGAGGGTGGGGACATTGAACAGGAATGTGTGGCTGCTATGGCGACAGTGAGCCACACACAATCATGCTCCCATAGTGGCAGTACATCTAGCTCCCCTGAGGCAAATGTGCTGTCAACACCAAGACATGACAGGCCATGGGCTTGTGATCCTGGGCATTCCTGTGGGAGACATGGACCTAGCAGATAGCAGTCACCCTCAGGTAGTAGCGCCGCTTCTGACCTTGGGCATGGAGGTGTTAGTGTAACTCCTGACAGAGCAGTTCCTGTGTTCAGAGATCAGCTGTACCATGCATGGTTCAAAGCTGTACAACATACAGTCAAATAGGTCTAGCACTGAGCTTGATTGTGTTCACACAGACATGCACACACCGCTGTCACAATCAGGTCACCTACAGACACACATGGCACATAACATGGACCATCTTGCCTGCTTCTCTTCCTGACCCCCACACACACACGTGCCAATCTATTGGGTCAGGCTAGGCCTCCTGCACTACCACACAACACCCTGTGCAAATGATGATACCTGTGCCACATCCCTATCGTCCTTGTCATTGATGCAGGGACTTAAAGGTATGTGTCTGATACACAGGGTGACTACCTAAATTACTATGTATTTCTTTAATCCACTGTTGCCTTTCATATGCCACTTGTACCGGTCACTGACAGATATTGTCTGCTGCCAGTTGTAATGAGTAAACCACATTATGTAATGTATATTAAGTTGGTTGATGTTATGATGGTTGTATACTTACGCAATGACTGGTGTCTCATAGAAATGTTTATGTTTCAGGTGCAGGATTACTTGGGGCAAGGGGCTAGGGGCACCTATGGGTACACTGCTACAATAAACCCATATACATCAGAGCGCAGGAAGGAAAGTCAGTGCAGAAGAAAAATATCTTTACAAAGGTAAATCAGTATAGGTGCATGGCACTATAGGTTCATATGTGTATCACAGGCTAAGAGGGACAATGGCTTCATGCAGCCTACACATGCATCCTTAATCTCTGACACTGTGTAGTACCCTTGATAAGTGTAAGCAGGGTCTGGGAGCTGACACATCTACAAGCTGTGGTGTAGGAGATGCACCATCTACAATTCCCCTGTGTCCATGACAGGCATTTGTCCTAAACCAGTCATGATTGCCTTGTTCCACATCCCATTGTGTAACTTGCACATGATATGCATTACAGCAGGAATGTGCTTCACATGGATGGAGAGACTGTTGCATGCAGTATGTAATGTCAGGGTTACATACCTGACTCTTCAGCATGTCCTATTTATACCACAGTCAAGGAGCAGCTGTGTAGAACAGGTATGTCTCATGCTAGTCCTTTCTTGGATGTGCAGGTGGTACACAGTGGGATCTGACACTTCCCTGTATGGCAGACATACACCTGTCCTCCAAACCATGTAGGAGACAGAATGCACAGTTATGACCTTGACACAGTCTTCATTGGACATGTTATTTACACTGTGTATTGGATTACTATGGGATATTTCTGGCTATCACATGTGTCAGATATGCCTGTGTACTTACATACCAAAGGTGGCATTGCACTCAATGATAGGTGTGATGAGTGCCACATACAGTGTAAAAATGACATTCTGGGGTTTACATGCCACACCTTACTCTATAGATTGTGCAACAGTGCATGAAGTCCCACATCTTACCGACTAGTGAAAGTCAAATGCTAGATCACTATCTATGTCCATAAGTCCCTGACTAATGGAACAGCTATTGGAGGTATGTGGACAATATGATATTTTCCAAGGGGTGAATGAGTGAAAAAAGTATAGCATTGTACATTCCTTGGCATGTATTATTTGTCAATGGCTTTGACAACAACTGACTGTGTGTCAGGCCATTCTGGGTAATTGTTGGTTCTTTTTGGGAAGCACTGACAGTTCCTTATTTGCAGTCATCTGGAAAAGTAGTCATTCTGAGGTTAATGACAGTGGCCTTCACTGCAGAGAAGGGAATGTCTAGGAGGGGTAGTCCCAGGAATGATGTGTGCATGTAGTCCACTGGTGACAGGCCTCATTGTAGCACTGGCCTGCACAATCCTATCTTCCCAGATAATGACTGTAAGACACTTGGCTATCCGACAGGTGACATACAAGTTTGTAAATATGTTCTACAGTGTGTCCATAATGCCTGATGGCCTAATCTTGTCAAATGCCTTCTCAAGCCATGGTAGGTGGAGTGAGTCATTTATCCCTCATCCATTGCATACTGTAACAATCAATTAGGTCCAATGCTTATGGTAGGCATGCTCTGACCATGAAAAAAACAAACAAACTGTGTGTGCGCCAGTGACTGCAGGTGTACTACATTGTTACTGATTATTTACATGATAAGTCCTTTCATGGCTGCAAATGTGACACTACTGAGACATCTGAGGACACCACTTGTCACTGCATGGTACTTTCCCTGTGTACAACTACATATTGACTTTAATTCTATCATGTTTCCTAGAAGGTAGTCAGCCAACATGTCTATGTCTGTACAGACAATAGGCAAGCAGTGGGGGGCAGAATCATGTGTACACCCTGGGAAAGGTAAGGAGGGAGTGTTTACACAGTTATCCTGCAGTTGCACACCACTCAAGCAGTGTGTACTGCGATGACACGATCACCTTGTGATGAATGCTGACAAGAGGGGAGTCCCCTGAATTTTTGGTGCCTGGCTACTATGACTGCTGATCTCAGCACAACCACTTTCTCCTGGGATACCATGCTCCTACACTTTGTCTCTCAGCAAAAACAAAATGTTAGCACTGAGCTTCACATGAGGAGCAGGCCACAGCCCATTTGTTCATCCACATAGGTGTCCCATGTCATGCAAGGCTCTGTAGGCTTGACATACCCTTTTCCAGGTAGATACCTTGAGTAGCAATCAGAGTACTCATTATAGGGTGGCATGTACTATGCATACTATTCCAGGGTTTGTAGGATATCAGTAGGGTAATGAGCAGATGATGAGTCAGAGCACAGCTGCAGTGTCACAACATGATGTACAATGTCTGGTGATATACACATGCAAGGTTGCTTGAGCAAGCACCACAATGGTGGTGATCATTGTTAGGTCACAATTTCACAGCAATTCATGCAGACTGACCTTGAACAGTTTCATGGCTTATGTCTGTGTGACATGAACCTGAGGCCTACTGCAGAGGAGTGGTCAAATTTGGCCAAAGTGTGTGTAGCCACACATGTCCTACATATATCATACTGTAGATTTCTGTAACCAGAACACATGTCTGTGTTCCCACATCATGTCACACAACATCCAGTGTGCTGTCTGGTTGCTTGACAGGCAGTATACACTAGGAAGGCCAGAATAATGACAGCAAAGTTGATTGAGTTCTCTGTGCATGCATTGACAATCATATCTTCACTGCAAGGAGTGTCTACAGGCAGTGTGTCTGAGGCTGTCAACCTCAAGGGTGTAGCAGCATGACCCTATCTTTGCTGAAGTTGTACACTGTCACATTTTGTAGGTATGATATTGTGACAATGCCTAATCATGGGAGTATGGCTGATGCAAGGGGCACATGCCTGGCAAAGTATTGTACCCACTCAACCATGTCATACCTCACTGTCAGGTGCTGTGTTATCTTAGGTGAATAACATAAAGGTGATATCTTGTTACATTGTAACATCTGTCAGTCCACTGCCTAATGAAGGCCTGCTGTGATGTACACACAAGCAAGAATTTATTGCTAATGGCAGTATCAGTGACCACTGTGGAGATGTGGACAGTGTCCCAGACCCTACACTGCCATGCCACACAAAACGTGTGACAGATGTGACTGTAAAACAATCCTTGATTAAATGCTGCCCCACACACCAGTCATTACATATGGCAATGACCAATTTGACAGTATGCACACCTCACCATATACCCCACCCACACCTACATCTCACACAACAGCATGTGTGGAGCTCCTTACCAGACACATACACAAAGGATAGATACCTCAGGAACTCACTTGCAAGCTCAGTACATATACAAATACCTCTGCAGAACGCAGTACACATAATAACACATGCAGCACTGTCTCACCGGTGAAACACCTGAGACAAAACACAAACTCAACACTATTATTCATAGGTGATTACATCACGTGACACATTGATGTTCCTGTCACCAGGCTACACATGGGAAAGCTCACAGTTAGCTCTCTGTGAGGTGCCAGGATATGCTGTAACACACATGCACATAGATCTGTCAAAATCAGATGATGTTATGATGATGCCATAGTTCCTGTTGGTATGTACGACTTGAGACATACCATAATGAACTGTATGCAGGCACATGACTGAACTTACAGAGTCTGTTTCTGGTGGGATTGCTCCTACCCTTCAGCTGCATTACACCTTCACCTAGGAGGATGGCTCAATACACACGGAAAATAATTGATGTCAATAATTGGCTTATCATGTGGTGTCATTCTATGGGGATCCAGTAAATGTCTGCCTGTGAAGACTTGCTCAACAGACCTTGATTATTTGCCACAGATGGTGTTCATCTGTCACCGCTGGCAGTTTGTGTGGTGGACAAGGCTGCTGAAATCACCATAGTGCATCTTATAGGTGGTGTCTCATGGGGAAACGTTCCATACAGGAAACACCATCCTGAAACAACATCATGGTTATGCTAGTAAATGCTAGGAATGCCACCAATAAACTCCACTTACTGGATAGTGTCCCCATCTTGGAAGATGCAGAATTTTACACAGTCACACACACCTGGTTCAGGGCTGTGGACAGCACCACAGCCATTCCAGGCTAAACATCCTTCCTCATGTTGAGAACCCACAGTAAATGTGTGCCAGTTAATGCAGGTGGTGTATCCATAGTCATTATAGATAGATCTTCTTCTTCTTTTGGCTACTCCCGTCAGGGGTCGCCACAGCAGATCAACTGTTTCCATTTCTTCCTGTCCTCTGCATCTTGCTCTGTCACACCAACCACCTGCATGTCCTCTCTCACCACATCCATAAACCTTATCTTAGGCCTTCCACTTTTCCTGTTACCTGGCAGCTTCATCCTTAGCATCTTTTCCCCAATATACTCTGCATCCCTCCTCAGCACATGTCCAAACCAACATAATCTTGCCTCTCTGGCTTTGTCTCCAAACCATCCAACCTGGGCTGACCCTCTAATATACTTATTCCTAATCCTGTCCATCCTCGTCACACCCAGTGCAAATCTTAACATCTTTAACTCTGCCACGTCAATCTCTGACTGCTGCCTTTTTGTCAATGCCACTATCTCCAACCCATATAACAAATCTGGTCTCACTACCCTCTTGTAGACCTTCCCTTTCACTCTTACTGGTACTCGTCTGTCACAAATCACTCCTGACACTCTTCTCCACCCACTCCATCCTGCCTGTACTCTCTTCTTCACCTTTCTTCCACACTCACCATTACTCTGAACTGTTGATCCCAAGTATTTAAACTCATCCACCTTCACCACCTCTACTCCCTGCATCCTCACCATTCCTCTATCCTCCCTCTCATTCACACACATATACTGTGTCTTAGTCCTGCTGACCTTCATTCCTCTTCTCTATAGAGCATATCTCCACCTCTCCAGGGTCTCCTCCACCTGTTCCCTACTCTCACTACAGATCACAATGTCATCTGCAAACATCATAGTCCACAGGGACTCCTGTCTGATCTCATCTGTCAACCTGTCCATCACCATTACAAATAAGAAAGGTCTCAGAGCTAAACCTTGATGTAGTCCCACCTCCACCTTAAACACATCCGTCACTCCCACTGCAGACCTCACCACTGTCACACTACCCTCGTACATATCCTGTACCACTCTTACATACTTCTCTGACACTCCCGACTTCCTAATACAATACCACAACTCCTCTCTAGGCACCCTGTCATATGCTTTCTCTAAATCCACAAAGACACAATGCAACTCCTTCTGACATTCTCTGTACTTCTCCATCAACACTCTCAAAGCAAACATTGCATCTGTAGTGCTCTTTCCTGGCATAAAACCATACTGCTGATCACTAATCATCACCTCCCTTCTTAACCTAGCTTCCACTACTCTTTCTCATAACTTCATGCTGTGACTGATCAATTTAATTCCTCTGTAGTTACTACAGCTCTTCACATCACCATTATTCTTAAAAATCGGTACCAAAACACTTTTTCTCCATTCCTCAGGCATCCTCTCACTTTCCAAGATTTCATTAAACAATCTAGTTAAAAACTCCACTGCCATTTCACCTAAACACCTCCATGCTTCCACAGGTATGTCATCTGGACCAACAGCCTTTCCATTCTTCATCCTCTTCATAGCTATCCTTACTTCCTCCTTGCTAATCCACAGCACTTCATGATTCACTATCCGCACATCATCCAACCTTCTCTCCCTCTCATTCTTTTCATTCATCAGCCCCTCAAAGTACTCTTTTCAACTGCTCAACACACTCTCCTCGCTTGTGAGTATGTTTCCCTCATTATCCTTTATCACCCTTACCTGCTACACATCTTTACTAGCTCAGTCCCTCTGTTTAGCCAATCGGTACAGGTCCTTTTCTCCCTCCATAGTGTCCAAGCTTTTATACAACTCATCATATGCCTTATCCTTAGCCTTCACCACCTCTCTCTTTGCCATGCACCTCATCTCCTTATACTCTTGTCTACTTTCTTAATCTCTCTGACAATCCCACGTCTTCTTCACCAACTTCTTTCTCTGTATACTATCCTGTACTTCTTCATTCCACTACCAGGTCTCCTTGTCCTCCTTCCTCTTTCCAGATGTCACACCAAGCACCTTTCTAACCATCTCTCTTACTTGCTCTGCTGTAGTTACCCGGCTATTCGGTAACTCTTCACTGCCACCCAGTGCCTGTCTTAACTCTTCCCTGAACATCACCTCACAATTACCCTTTTTCAATTTCCACCATTTGATCCTTGGTGCTGCCCTCACACTCATCCTCCTCCTCTTGATCACCAATGTCATCCTACAAACCACCATCCTATGCTGCCTAACTACACTTTCCCCTGCCACCACTTTACAGTCTCCAATCTCCTTCAGACTGGCCCTTCTACATAAGATATAATCCACCTGTGTACATCTTCCTCCACTCTTGTATGTCACCCTATGCTCCTCCCTCTTATTAAAATATGTATTCAACACAGCCATGTCCATCCTTTTCACAAAATCCACTACCATCTGACCTTCTGCATTCCTTTGCTTAACACCGTACCTACCCATCACTTCCTCATCCCCTCTGTTCTCTTCACCAACATGCCCATTGAAATCTGCTCCAATCACCAGTCTCTCACCCTTGGGTGCAGTCATCACCACTTCATCCAACTCACTCCAAAATTTTTCTTTCTCATCCATCGCACACCCAACTTGTGGAGCATATGCACTAACAACATTCATCATTACACCATCAATTTCCAGCTTCATAAACATCACTCTATCCAACACTCTTTTCACCTCCAAAACACTCTTAGCATACTGTTCCTTCAGGATAATGCCTACGCCATTTCTCCTCCCATCCACACCATGATAAAACAATTTGAACCCACCTCCGATACACCTAGCCTTGCTCCCCTTCCATCTGGTCTCTTGCATACACAATATACCAACCTTCCTTCGGTCCATCATATCAGCTAGCTCTCTCCCTATACCAGTCATACTGCCAACATTCAAAGTTCCAACCCTCACTATCACAGTCCTAGCCTTTACCTGCCTTCCATATTGGCTAAACAGTGTGATTCCCTGGAGACAATGCAGGTGCTATTCAGTCCTGGTAGGCCACCTAATGAAAGCATTGCCCCGGGGAAACTTAATGACTCACAACACCTGTTGTGTGCACTTGAACCTACCTGTGTCCATCAAGCTACATCACAAGACCATGGTGTGGGCTGACTTTTACTAAACAACAACTGTGTTGGTTACTTGTGCTTAAACTCAAATGGGCAAAGGTTATTCCACATCCTTAAATACAATTCCCTGAATCTGTGGAGTGACATACCCACAAGGGGAGCCAAAGTACTGCATCAGGTGCATACCCATATGGATGACCACTGTAGCACCTGCACTGTGAGGTCTTCCATGGTAAGACCTGACCACAACTTGATGTTGTTACATGTAAGACTCACACCTGAACCCCCCCTTCACCAAATACAGATGTAAACTTCAACAAAGGAAAGGATAACCTCCTATGGAATGGTATAAATGGCATGACTGCACCACCAACCTCAGATGGGACAGGCAAGTATAGCGGCCTCTACTACAATGCTTTATGCAACCACCTGTACAACTGCATAGACTTAACTTTAGTTGACAGGAGAACAAGAAGCACCTCATGGCACAGCAAACTGGGACCAGTCATACAATCCCCCAGTTATGTCACTCTCCTACAAGAGGGTCGTCATGAACATATGCTTGTTCACATACTCATAACCCCATGCAAATGTATATCTAGTATCATTTCCATCGGTAACAGTAATGTTCCTGGTAAGTTAGCACATCATTAGCAACACCTGATGTACAGACACAGGGGTGATAGACCTGGGCACACAGGCCTGGCCACACAGGTTTACACTGACTTTAACATAGATCACCATGTCTCCACAGTGGTAAGAAGGGTAGTATATCATGCTCATGTTATTATTGAAGGCACTGCCACCCAATAATGATGTAGTTATAACCTCTGAGTAGTCTCCCCTCAGCATGGCATTAGTTCACTGCAATGGACATTTCCTCATGTACCTTTACAAGCACCAGTGGCAATTGCACATAACACAAAGTTTCCTCACATGGGAACTTCAAGTCCCCAGTATATGTCCTATGGGGATTGTGTGCAATAACTGTCATTGCAGCTTGTGTCATATAGACCTCTCAGAAGTGATCTCTGCCTTGCATACAGGGCAATATCTGACCCTGCTGTATTTCAAATGCTTCATATCTGTAAGTAGAATAGTACACATATTACCTGCTGTAAGGGTATTACCTGGTATGTGACATTAATAATACATGCTGGTTGGAGAAATCTGTGCACCACACTTTCACAAACCATTGAAACACACCCCCACCTAATGGCAAACAGTGCATCTCATTGGCATTCCTCAGATACCAACTGTATGATTGCCTGGATGACTGCCATGTCACCACAGGGCTTCTGCATGTGTCCCTTCTGGACAGGGGCAATATGTGCTGATTGTGTAAATAAGGTTAAGAATGTGACTAGGATTTCATGGGACCTAGGCCCATTAGGCTACTAATGTACAATGATCCTATGATCCCAAACCCTGATGTAAAATGCCCTTACATCCACACACACACACCTGGCTACAGTGAGAAGAGTATCACTATCAATTCGTATGTAGAAAACACTGCACAGCATACACAGTGGAAGTTGGCTGCAATGAGATTATAACCCAAACCTATCTAATGGTACACACTAGAGATCACAGTATTTACAGTAAATGGTACTGCTTAACTCTATTTTACATGTGACTGCAGGTGAATAGTAGTGGAGTACATAAACTAGGCTTGTGTTGAACAGCGTGTGTGGGCTGTAGAGTGACATTGCTTCCCAGCTGTTCTCTGCATCTAGTAACTTTGCAATCATGAAACTGTTTGTTATCCTCGCTATGTGTCTACAATAGCCATTTTGGCCATATGTGGCTGTTTGCATTTGGATGGGCAAACCTGTGGGAAAAAAACAATGTGCCCTGTTAATGTGTGCGTACACAACATGATACATAGCACTACCTGTTCACCTGTTGGTTTACATGTTGTGACATCCAGCAGGCACAGGGGGCTGTAGGGTAGTGCATTATGTACTGTTGAGCCCTTACTTTTGGTCCTTTGAGCAACATTATATATGTGTCATACTGCAGCTTCAGTCACCAGTATCAGGGTATGTGGAATGATACAAACATTAAAAATTACATTACATATATCTGTAGATAACAGGGACATAAATATACATGGAGGTGCGTGTGTGTTTCTATGTGTGTGTATCAGATATGTATATGTGTTATGTAGATGTATGGGGAGAGACAGAGATGTATTTCTCTATAAATATATATGTGTGTATATAGATTTATATATATATATATATATATATATATATATATATATATATATATATATATATATATATATATACACATACAGGTTTATATATATCTCTACGGTGAGTGTGATACTGACAAACAGATATATATACATATATGTATGTAATTGTAGAAATATCTATATATGAGAAGTCATTCTGAGTGGGGAGCAACGGAATTGTGCTCTGCTTAACTAAGTGTATAAGCATGCCCAGTGAGACCTTTGCTCACACCTACCTGTACTCCAGTCCAGCATTTGTGTGTTACACAAAATGACATCTGTCGCTGTTTTTGCACTGCTGCACATCACTGAACTTGCCTATGACTGACAGTCTGCAGTACAAACAGGAACAATGCCTGCCATCCAAAATAAATGGTTACATCTATATTAGAACCATGAATGCTACTACATAAACTAATCACCCTAGTCCTTTGAGCCACGCAAACTGTTTGACGTACAGAGATCATTCATCACACAATGATCTATGTATATTGTTTTTCCTGCACTAAGATATGGAATGTATGATCAGTTTCTATGTTATTGCCCTGAGACTGCCTGACATGCTGATATACCACTGATGAATGTCAGTTACAGCAGCTACAAGGGAACACTGCTGTGTTGGGGGTGGTAGAACACCACCACATGTTCTGCTGGGAAATGCAGTAGTCTGACTGTCATGTTAGAGCACTGTCTACCATCTCCCTTGACAGATGTACTAGTAATCTGTTGCAGTAGGACTGCATGAGTATTCCATGCATGATGCCTAGTGAATACTCATGGAAACAAGGTAGTGGAATGGGTATCTGTAGTCCCCTATGGATGTAATTTCTGTCCAAGTAGCCCACTATATTTACTTGCATGATGTACTGGTTCCATGCATACAATGCCATATCATAATAATCCTTATGAGTACTGTGAAAGTTATGGACTTACCTTGTAAATGCAGCAACTGACACAACCGTAGTTTGGGGCTAACTCTGTCTCATACAAGCAGTAAAAAGCCAATACTTGAGTAGATGCTGGATGTGTGGGTTGCCTGCCATCATTTTTAATGTCTGTATGTGAGTAGGAGTAAGGTGTCAGTCTGTAGGTCCCTAGGTTGTCAGTGAGTGTGCTATGTGTTGCCTCTTACCAAATACTAGGGCAGTTTAATACTGAAATTACAAATCTACTTTAGTCGACCATTCAGAATGTTGACCAGAAATGCTGAATTCGGAATTTCAAAACAGCATCCAAGACGAAAATCCGTAGTTCAATGTACTCGACATAGCAGGAGGTGAAATCACTCACCTCCTGCTATATACATTAATGTACTGTTACACTCTATAGTCAATGGTATGTTAATTCTACTATTTTGCAGGGGGGTATGCCCCCTGCACCCCCCGACCACTTGCACATTAAATATACCAACTCTGAGATCACACTACAGTGAGGAAAGGGGCTAATTCCCTGTTCCTCAATGAACTGCGATCTCCCTGCTCAATATAAAACCCAAATACTCGAATTACACTACCTGTTCGCTGTAGTGTAGTCGATACATTTTGGTTAAACATTCTGCTGACTTGAAAACTGCCATTTGACCACATGCTGGTTGACTGATGCAGTTTCAAGGTTTCCAACATAAACCTGCCAGGGTATACTGAGCATGCCAACGTCTGCCTACAGGGACATCAGTAGGTGGCTCCTCTTCCTCTGAGTCCTCCTGTGACTGTTGCTATGGTGACCTAGACACTGGTGACAGGCTGTGTGTCCCATCCCTTTGCTGATCCTGCTATAGCTGTTTCCGCAGGATGATATTGTGCAGCATAGCACATAATGTGAATATATGTGCACATATGGCCGGAGAATACTGCAGGGGTCCACCAGATATACTGAGGCACTGGAACTGTGACTTCAGCAGCCCAAACACACACTCTATGATGTTCCTTGTTTGTGCGTGTGCATCATTAGGCATTCATCTGTGGGTGATGGGTGTCATCATCCACGGTTCCAAGGAGTAGCCAGCATCCCCCAGCAAATAGCCATGTGGGACATCCCCCCTAACAAATATCTGGTACAGCTGTGATGTGTGCCAGATATGGGAGTGGTGGTAACTGCCATGTCTGCCAGCACACACATTCAGAATAATCCTCTGGGCATTGAACATGACCTGGCAGTTGATGGAGTAGTACCCTTGTGGTTAACATAGATTCTACCCTGCTCACTAGATGGAGCCTTGGTGTGTACACGGGTGCAGTCTGTGGCATACAGTACCTCAGGGTAGTGTGCTACATGGTAGAACTGTTGCATATTGCTGGCCCTCACCTCAGGGGAGAAGGGAAAAGATATGTGCTTACTGCCATGTGGTAGCATATCATTCAGAAACTGGTTGAGTATCCTGGATGCAGATGCCTGTGATACCCCCATTTCGTCCCCAGTTGGTCTTTGAAAAGTAACAGTAGCAAGTATCCTAAGGGTTACACATGCCTTTGCTTCCACTGGGATGTGTTCCCCTCCGTTGGCTCTGGCTCTGAGTTGAGGGTGGCAGGGCTCAGTGAGTTATTGTAATATGTCCCTGTCCACCCTGTAGTGCTGTACAACCTCCAACTCATGTAGCTCCTGGAAGCCTAGGCCTATTGTCAGCAGCACCAGCAGCAGTGACTTCAGCATCTAGCACATACAGATGTAGCAGACCTGCATTATCTCAGGTAAAATACCCAAGTGTGAACACCAATGGTCCACATTATAGGGGAAAAAAACAGAATGTCGAGTGTATGCATACTTTATTGAGGTTTGCTGTAGGTGGAGCATGTGTGATTGGCATCATTTAATGGTCCTACTTTATACTCATTAATAAATATTCATTGGAAATATCTGCTTTCCATTCATTGGTGCCTATGTCATCACTGTCACATGGGTGGTGTGCTTTACTAACACATTTAGCTATGCACCTCACCATGCAGCATAGGTTACACAAAAGTCAAAAATCAATAACTGAATATATCTGGTTTTAATTCCTTGCTGCCTACATCATCATTGTAACCTGGGAGGTCTCACCATGTGAACACGCTTAGCTATGCGCAACAGGAATTAGGCAATCCTTAAAAGTGACTGGATACACCATCCTGCTGGCATTCACATCCACTGGGAATATCAACATGGTGTGGGAGCCTACATGAAGTGGCTATGCAAACACGATTACTCTATTTTGCTATTCAAGGCATCCACCTCATTTGCATACATATCATTGTTGACAGCCTGGAAACTACACAGTTCAGAGCTGCATGACCTGGGCAACAGCACCAATGCATCGTTGTATGCCACAGACACAGGCAGCTATAGTACATTTCTGACATATATTGTAAAATGCATATTTTTTATTTTATTTTATTTATTTATTTATTTTTTGCACTAAGCATGTTAGTACACTGTGTCACGCAGAGCAAACAAGCCAAGATTATAAAGAAAATAAAATATTATTTTAACTCATCCACTTCCTCTTTCTGACATCCTCAACATTATCTTTGCACATATCTGCATGTGGTCAAACAGTTTCTGGGGATGTATGTCCACATTTCTTCTGGTTTACATCCCCTTTTCTCTGTGTAGACCCCTGTACACGGGAATATTTCACAAACACTACAGACACTGACACAGGGTCTACTATGATGCCTTTCAACTTGTTGGATCACTCAGCCTGCCTCACTTGCATAAGATTCATCAGCTTGTCAAGTAATTTGCATTCCTCGACATATTCCCTGTTTGCGTGAACGTGCGTGCTGCTAAGTGGTGCTTACTGAATCTAAAATTGCTCATGCTCATGTATGCATCACACTGTGATGCGTACACAGAAAGAAAAATCACGTAGGCTTTATTGAATTCCCTTCTTTGTGTCACAATACATCACATCATTTTGTCATTAAAGTTTAAAAGACAGATGCTTTCCTTTCCTTTGGAGCTAGGAACACATGCAATACATATTGCCAAGATAATCATTGCACTATAAGTCTAAAATAGTTAATGAGAAGATGCTAAGCCATTTTGGAGGTGCATTAATATACAGGGATTGAAAATAGGCAGTGATAAGAGCATGTTTCCTGGAAATGTTTAGTAGTAAAGGGATACGATCTGGTAATAGTGAATGGAAAATTGGGACAGTTACCACACTGTGTTGGAAGGACTAGGCTGTATTTACTGTATGCATCCTCAAGAATAAAATACTAAGTAAACATCTCTGGACGTCCAGAAATAAGCCCTTCAGCAGGCACTGGTTAATTGGTTAGGTGACACTGGATAAGGTCAAGTAAGCAATGCAAAGGATTTCTTAGGATTCTATTTTGCTTTAGTGCCCAGTCAGTTTAGAGCAAAATCAGCCTAGATAATGAGGCTTCTACAATGAAGATGCACTTTGGTGATATGAATGAAAGCACAATCTAAATTTCTAAGCCTAGGATGAACCCAAAAGCAGAGTTTCAAAGCTGAACTTTTAGAACACCTTTGAAGCAGAACCTCAGTTAGGACTCTGTTCCATTCAGTCTTACTGAGGCCACCAAACTGGTCAAGAAGGAATGAAAACTTGGAGCCTTTCCTAATCCAAATGAAGATGTAGTAACAACTGTTGTACTCATATCTAGCCCTTCTGAAACAAAGGGAAGTTTCTTAACACTAAATTATTTTGCTATTATATTATAAGTAATTTAGAGCTGAAAATTCTGAACTATTAGTTTTATGCCCCTATGCATTAGTTTAGCTTTCACTCAGATGTTCTCCAACTTATCTGTTCTTAATGCGATTATTGTTTTTATAACAGACACTGCTCACTAGAATAGTTATTTGCTTTTAGTGTTGAGACGTAGCAACTGAAGAGCCAAATAGATTGTTATCAGTCAAATAGTTTGCTAATAGATGCTGTGTGAATCCAACCCAGTTCATAAGTAGGTCAGTAATACATGACCCATACTCTACTTATTATTTATGCATTGCGTTTTGTTATCTGAGTTGCTGCCCCAGGACCAATATCCTCAGACCTCAGCTGTTGTATTTTTAGTGATTAGAAGAAGCTATCCAGGGTATATCAGAACTCTTTTCTTTGAAAGAAAGTGTCCCTCTACAGTCAGTATGGATGAAAGTACGGCTAGAGCATGGAGAACTTAAAAGGAATATCTCATTTTAAATGACTCTTCTGGAAATGAACGGGGTTAGCTGTATTATCTGAAGCATTGTTGTCCCATAATTATCTGCTTTGAGGCTTGAAGAGTACTTGACTCCCCTCCAACTTGTGCCTAGTTTTTCAGGAAGATACATTTACTTTACCAAGTCTTTTAACTGCAGCAAATTTAAAGTCACTCAAAATGTAAGCGTCCCTCACACAGGTAATAATCTGCATCACATCACTGCTCTTATAATTGCATTACTGTGAGATGCAATTATTCTACCTTTATAACTTTATAAATAACTTGCCCTCCAGGACAGAATGGACCTGCTTCTTCCTCTTTTACATTATTCTCCACTTTTCCAAATCGTCACTGGCAATACCTACCAATTTGCCCTGGATCCGTTGCTCTATGAATCCTCATAGTGAAACAGTAGCTTGTCCTTCTCCTTTATTGACCCTCCCCCAGCAATCAGCCATTGACATTCTCGATACAGAAACAGTAGGCAGCAATGTCACTTGCAGTCTTCAAGGTGGCACTGGGCAGTTCTGATGAGTGCATTTCACTGTCCGGGCTAGTCGGTCCAGTACGAGTCTACTCAATGTGAATCTCATTATTTCTCTCCTCTAGACATTAAGTATGCAAATGTATGCACAGGGGTGAATCCATTCATCAAGGTTGTGTTTATACTGCAGTCTAATTGGTATATTAGACATTATAGCAATTAGAAAATATATTCAAAGTTTTATAGCTTTTATAGACAATAACGTCTAGTATTATCTCTGTTAAATCCACATATGGCCTGTTGAGTCTTGGCCTGTATGCATGACCATTGAACTATAGTCTTCTATTTAAATATATGGCAGTTAACTTCAGCAGTGCTATTTCTGTTTTATATATCGTGTTTGGGCCTGTTAGTAATGCTACTTGTGATCTATAATTTGTGTGTGTTAATATCAAACTATTTCAGATATTACTGTGATAACCACAACTAAGAACTCTACACTGCTTTTCCTTGGGCAGCTTATCTTTTCTTATTCTAACACTGTAATCAAGAAAGAAGACAGGTTATCTAAACAGTGTTATTCTAGACAATATGTATATGTGCATTATTTTGGGGAGCAATAGAGGTGCTCAAGTCCCACGTTCTTGAAAACCATGGCCTAGAAGCCAGGGACTCGAGTTCTTAGTAGCTCATGTAGGCTGCTGCTCATGCTTGTACTCGAATATGAGTTTAGGCAAGGAGCCATGGAACATTAGGCTTAGGGAATGAAAAGGTGGGGAGTTTTAAGATAAGAAAGCAGGAAGGGGGTTTTAGGTTTACGGAGTGGGAGGTGAGTTTTATGGTTATGGAGCAATCAGAAAATTTAAGGTTTGTGTGGGGGCTAAAGTTTTAAGTTTAGGGAGCAATCAAGGAATTTAGGATTAGGAAGGGATTGTAGAGGTTTAGGGCGAGGGAGCAAGGAATCAAGCTGGTAACTGGCTGAATGTTTTAGGGTTACAGTTTAGGTTCTGGCAGGGCTATATAGTTTCACAGGATTAGGTGTCTGAGAGAGATATGTAGAAACATAAGCTCAGTTTCATGGGAGTTTGAGCACTTGCTTTTTTGATTAAGTGGCACTGAACAGGTGTATCACATGCTACTAGCTTGCATTCACCTGTGGTAGACCCATTCTTTTGTATACTATAAACTTTGCTGAATAGAAATGTTGCATCTAACCTTTATGCATGTAATTGTATGCCTATTTAAAGTCTTTTTCATTCTTCCTTGTCTCTCTTAAAGCTATTGCAGAAGATTTTCTACCTGGGCCCCCCTCTGCAAAGAGGTCTCAAACGTAGTTAACATAAATCTTATTTCTCTAGTATACCAACCCATTTGTCCTAGAATGCAAAAATAAGTGTTGTAAGATCAGGTCTTACTAGTTCACACACACACACACACACACACACACACACATATATTTCAGCTCATATATACATGACAAAATAAAGCCTGGCTTATACAAGATATATCTTAATTTCTTAAAGGATAATTCCACCCTTGCCCACTGCCACTTGCAGGTTAAAACCACAATGAACAATGCATTTTACACAGATAAGGTTGAGTACAAAGAACTGTAAATGTCTGATGCACCTCAGTCAGAAGCACCAATATATTTTTGTGAAGCAGTTGTTTATTCAGTGTATCTGTTCATTTCTTAGGTCACACAGTACATTTCTACTACATATCTCTGTAGCACTGTACAAGCTAGGGAGACTCTTGCTTGGCTGAGCTGAATGATAAAGTAATTTTTCTCTTTGCAACAGCCAATTAGAAATTCATTTATTTTCACATTACAGATATTTCACAAAAATATCTTTAGCAATTTAGACCCATTTGTATAGTTTGCATAAAAGCACACAGCCAACATGGTGGAAAGGTGGCTGCAGGCGAAAATTAAATGCAAAAAGCACACATCAGAAATGACATGTATTTACCATTGTTTTTGAAAATTAATGGTGCATTTTTAGTTTTATAATGCAGTTTAATGATGCAATTCATCTAATAAAAAGTACATTTTTTAACCCTAACATGCAGACTTACTGAGGCACTTCAAATAGTACCTTTTCTTGAATAATGGGATATGCTTGGGGCTTTTTATTTTAATATGGCAGAAACAAACTGTGTATGTGTTAGTTAACAGCTGGGAAAACAGCAGGAGTCCAATCAAAAGGAAATGATTCAGTTAAATATTGGTTTTGATCTATTAGAGTAATTCTTTCATGTTGAACCAGTTTTAATAGAGTCATGATTTGTCTTTAAAGCTAGATAGAGGCTTAGCTGCTGTTTGAGTTTCTTATAAATGCAGTGGCGAAAAAAAAAAGCTAAGGCATTCCCTATATCCCTGAGATACAGTTTTCTGTAAATTGAAGGTAGTCAGAGCAAAATTAACATATTTTTCTTTGACTACAAAAACAAGCAACAAGAATGAAATAAGTTGTGCCAACACTCAGATTTTAGTTATATTGTAAATACTTTAACCTAGAAAATGTGTACCATCTTGAGCAATACGTCCTTAATAAAAACTGATGACAGGAAGCCTTAGACCATATTTAGAAATAAAATGAGTCAGTTACTCAAGGTAATACATGCATGCAGGATATCAGATGTTAATAGTTAATCATTAGCTTTCCATGTGTGTATGAAGTTTTGTGTCACACAGGTTTCAAAAGAACTGGGTGATGACAGTCCATTACATCATTAAAACCAAAGTAGTTTAATCTTTAAAGTAAGAGCTATAACAATGCTGAATTCATTACCACTGCAGCTTTAGAACTCTGAAGATTACCATCATCCAGGATATCTTGTAGGTATGATGTACTGCTTCATATAACTACATTGTTGTGCAATCCACGGCATAGCATATTTAGAGATATGGGGTGTAGAGACACAGGTGAGGTTACCTCCTGCATAAATATTATTTCACAGGTTATGTTTAATTTGATGGGAGAGGATTCAGTGGTTTTCTGTCTGATTTTGCCTGATTTATGGAAATCTGATGACATTTCTTCTGATTCAATTTTATTTACTCTATGCAATTTGTTAACCGGGTTGTCTAACTGGGTTGTGGCCCATTTCCACTGTAGGCAAACGATGAGCATTGTCACAAAGCAAGCAACTGGAAAATGAGGTACTCATACACAGAACTAGAGATCATAACTTGTTAGCAGCTCATAAATGTAATCATCTTTGCTAACCTGCCAGATCAGTTAGAAAACACAGCATGGTCTTTGCTGTTAACTTCACAGAACTGCCTTCTTGCTTCCATTAGTCATCCTTAGCATCTTAAAGCAAGGTTTCTTAATAGCTCCCCTTTCCTAGCTGGAGAGATGACGTGAGTCAAATTCTGTTCATCTTCCTTGCTGCTCTAGGTCAGGCTACTTCCTTTACAGCTACATGGACATGTTACTGCCTGTGTGCTACTCTGTACGGTCCTTGTCATCATCCTTAATTTTGATTAGTGTAAATGTTCTGCTTGGATGTAAACTTGAGCTCAGTATGTGGGACTATTCTCTTATTATTTGTACTATAAATCTAATCCCTACAGGAAATGGGTGATGCACAATATGAAGAAGAGGAATGCAATTTACAGAGACTCTTAAGGCAACATGGTGCTAAAAATAAATAAAGTACAGTGTGTGTAAAGAGCGGAAGTAATACAGTCCAGTATAACATGAAATGCAGTAGTGCTGACCACTATATAAACATATAGTGAGGTGACAAGTTTCTCTGTACATAGGAAACACATGAGGTTGACTCATCCAAAAGCAAAAGAACTGTGCTTGCACAAGATAATTAAAAGTAATAAGCAAAATCCAATACCACATCTGTATATGGCCCATTATTTATTAAAGCATCATGAAAGATATATAAGCTTACCTTGAGAAAAAACATACTTTAATATTGTATCACAATGGATAATTGCAATAATAATCATGTCTGTTAACCAAGAAGACCTCTGGCCACACAATCCCTTTTTAGGGGCAACTTGGAGCAATGTCCGATTAATTGACTTGCTCAAGGTCACACAGGAGGAAAATGTGAGCTAAGGGAACAAAAGCCTGCACCAGAGGAACTACATCTCATAATCTTAACCTCTGTACTATTTACCAGAACATCAGAACAGGATCAGAATAACGATGCACAATGGCATTCAAGTTTTCATATTACTGGGCAGAACCTGTAAACAGTCAAAAGCAACCAATGTTCTACCCCAGTTAACAAACATTAAATAAATAAATACAAACTTATAAGTTAAATTGTATTAATTCTGGAAATGTTTCAACCTCATTATGTTTCATAAGTATGGCCTAATTCGAAACATTCAAATTAGGAAGATGCCTTTGATATATTTGACATGGATCTACAGTATGTCATATGACTGACTTTTTAAATAGTTGAATTTCACATGATCAAATTTATATGATTGATTATTTAAAAAGTTGAACATACATAAAATATCAAAAACAGAGTTTTAGCAGGGGAACAAAACTCACTGCACACCCCACATCCCCTGGTAATTATATATACAATTCTAAGATCACACTACAGTGGATAAAAGGGCATATTTGCCAATCCCCACAGTACTGTGATCTCAGGACAATTCACCATTTAAGCAAATAGGGATATGTTTGACTTTTTAAATAGTCGATCATATGAGTTTGACCATTTGAAATTTGACTATTTTAAATGTTGATTTTTAACACAGACTTATTTGCCACAGAGGTCGTAACCAAAAGGTGGGGACCAAAAAAGATGGAAACAAAAGCAGCAGAAGTTCCTAAGCAGATGACCACAGGAGCAGGAGAGGAAGACCTCTGGAAAAGCAAACGCAAACATGTGTGTATAAAGACATTCTTAAGCTTTGCTTTATCAAAGCAGCATGAAACCATGTGGGCTGGCAGGGTTGGCATAATGCTTAAGAGCTTTACCTTAGAGATACAAGGTGCAGTGTTTAATTCTGACCTCTGATTTTTGGCTAGGCTTGTAATCTTCTTCTGACTGATAGCCGAGTATTCCTGAAAAAATAATTTCAACAAGCTGGTTCATGAGTGCAAAAGGGCAAGCTTACAATGAGTTTAGCCTTTTTTAGATTTTAGCAGCATAGCATAAGTGGAAAACTATGCAACATTTTAAAACATTTAACTTAAGCAGAAATAGCTAATGTGTCTAACCTGCTGGAGTTCCAAATACCGTGAAACATAAAAACAAAACCCATGGGAGATGTATATATTGGAAAGTAGCCTATTTGATAAGATCATTTTTGTATCACAGAAATTAAACTGGAAGCTGTTCAGGGATGTATAACTGATTTTATGTTTTATGCACATCCTTACTTATGTTTTAGGTCTGAAACTGTTATGGTTTATGAAAAACTAAAATCAAGTTCATATGCTCACATCAAATCAAAATATAGCAGGATGTTATACTCACATTTTTTGATGGAACTGTGACAATTCAAGATTTGAACCACAGAAGTTGACTTTGTATTCTTAAATGGAAATTTTCCCACATGTTTGGTATATGGAATTAATTTTCCATCTCAAACAGCAGGAAGAACAGGGATATCCAATCAAGCTTATAAACAGGTGGCAAAATGTTATGAGATGCATTCTAAGGTAATCCTGGTTAAACTCGGTAAATTAAGGAACATGAAAGAAAATGAAGGCAACAAGGCACTGATAAGACATGTCAGAATTGCTGATAATTTACTTAAAACTGTTTCTTAATTTATTCAACTAAAAATGAATGTACACGTGTTCATTATACACACACACTCACACATGAATGTGTATACAAAAACACAGCTGTTTCAACACAAGAAACACACAACTGAGTTGACTGGTACATCTTATTCTGCAACGCATTTCATAATGCAAATTATTATCTCTTATCTTTCATTTTATGGAAATACTACCTTCCTAAAAAGATGCTACCCTGGTTTCTCTTTGTATGGGAGCTCCAAGTCTTACTCCTACAAGCATTGTGCTTTCTGCAGCGTAAGTGGCTCCATACTCAGTATCTGGATACATACATGTATGATGCTTGATTCATATCAGCAGGGGAATTGAAGCAGGGCAGTATATATACAAGATAAATGGTCTTCCATGCTACTGACATACATGTATGCCTCTTGAAGAATCTGTCATACATACTGCAGTTCCCCCCACCTAAGTCACTGTCCCATTTCCAGACATGGTAAGTGGTTATTGTAAGTCCAACAGCAAAATTCCTATGGGGAGTATGCGTGACTGGTAAAGGTTAGTTGCTTCTGGATACAAGATGAGATGTGAAGCTAGATTAGAAACATCACTTTTTACATACACTAGAAACTACTATCAAAGCATTTGTGATGACAGATTTCAAGGGTCACTTTTACTAATGTACATTATGCATGTTTATGTATACTTTTATACAGGATGTATCCCCAGTGTGATTCAATACTTATACAGGAGTAGCAGTTCCTTTCTTCAGTGTATTGACTAATAATTTAGGGGTCTAGACAATGCTACCAGGGCTCAAGTACTGGTGCATTAACTTGGACAGCAAATAAGAACACAGCCTTCACCATAATACTGTATACCTTGGATGCATTTGGCAGAAAAATAGTGAGAACTGACTCAGATAGTATCCTGTGTATTAAACAGCAGGTGGATAGTGCAGTATTTGATCTAGGACTTAAGCCAATATCTGTCTGCATTACAAAGTTTTGACTTCTCTCTGTGCAATCCTATGAAAATAAAATGGTGACCAGACTTTTGGATATGTTTAACTTGGTCCACATAGCTTCAAAGTTAAGTCCTAGGCAATCAGTATGCAGGCTATTACAAGGCTAGTCTAAAACCAATATTCAAAAGTTACCCTCAAGCTTCAAGGAGGGGTAGGCAAGATAGACTATGGAAGAATCTGAGGCTGCCCATCAAATTATCTAGCATTACTTTGAAGGTAGCAAGGGTGCTACTCTGTTTGACATACTGGAAGTCTGTGGTTCTATATTATGTGATTGAAGAGTCTATTCTTCGAATACATAATAATTGACAAATATACAGCGAAAGCTGTAAACCGTGAATGGCCATGTCCGCAAATTTTTTCCTCAGGGAAAAAATTAAATTGGCCGTTATCGAGAATTGCCCTTTTCTTCAATGTAAAGTGATATTGGAGTTGGTATATTTAGTTAGGGGGGGTGTGGGGGCACAACCCCCACATTGGGGGGTGTGGGGGCAAAGCCCCCCACTTGATTAGTGCTTTAAAGTTTGTTTTTTATTTTACAACCACAAGAATTTTTTCCAGAGGAAAAAATTCTCAGATGTGGCCATTTGGGGTTTACAGCATTTGCTGTATATGTGTGGATTATTATGTTCATAGGTTGGCACTAGGCTATCGGCCCTAGGGCCTATACAAGCCTAGCCATAACAATTCCCTGGATATTTTGTTCAAAGAAATAACTCTTCCATCACATAATATAGACTTGAAGTTTGTTCCAGTGATGGGGGATAAATTGGGATATGGATCTATCAAACCAATGTGTTTTATTCATCTGTTGATGTAGGTTTAGTTCATTTAAATGGGTATTTGAGGTACCATCTGCTCTGCAAAGGCATAGTATGCCAAGAGGGTTTGCTCTTTCACAGCTCGAAAGGCTCGGCATAGATCTCCATTGATGAGTTTGTAAGAGACTGAGCAAAGAGAGAGGGCTGGAAGTCTTTTCCTTCAGAACTATTAGTGACTAAATGAGCACAAATTGGACCTCAGCCACTTGCATTTCACTTACAGTTTAATTTAAGTACCTGTTGTTACCATGGCAAACGTGATGATGAAAGGTGGGTAAGTTTTACATCACAGCAAGAAGGAGTAAGTGTAAGGGGAAGGCATGCTAACAGAGCAGTTATTTATACATTTTTTGACTATTGAACTGAGGTCTGAGTCATAAATATGTTTTTACACTATTAACATCATTAAACATAATACTTTAAGTAAATGTTAAGAATCATGACATTTTACTTAATCTTTCAACTAACCCTAAAGAAAAGGGAAGTGAAATGCATCATCTCCAATAACTGGTGAAAACAGAAATCAAACAAATGGAATCCAATAGATATGAACATCTAAATTTCATTTTATAACTCTTTAAACAGCACCATCAAGTTGGTCCACACCTCAAACGTCTTCTGAAAGCTACTTTTCTGTTTTGCTATTTGTTTTCTGCAGCTTCAAAGTAATTTTAACAGCAAAGGAACCCTCACCCACCTGTCCATCCCCAGAGGCTTCCAGCTTACTTAGCAGCCTTATGACTGGGACAATGCCAAAGGACTTTCAGGGTAAAGGTATGATTTTGTGGCTTAGGCCAATGTGATCACATGACTGGATCACAGTTTAACTCCTTCCTGAACCTAAAGCTCTACAGTTTCCTCATTTGGGAGTTATAATGCCACTTGGTTAGAAGATACTGTTCATACTGTCTCCTTCTTCCTGCATACCAGCCCTCAATATTCTTTCATAAAGAACTTCCTAAAATGGCTCCTAACATCTCCTTTGTAACTGTTTAGGTTTCGCTCAGTGTATTGTTGTGAAATGCGCTATGTTTGGCTTCCTTGGTACTCAAAATACACTGCAAGAAGATGGGGGGGCTATTATGAGTAGTAGGAGATGTACAGCTACAGGCCAGATTACACATAACCGGCCAATAAATGCAAAAGTCACATCTGATGCCTTCTTAACCAGTTTTGGTTTCTGTTTGATTTTATGAAAAACAGATAAGAAGAACTTCTTTAATATAATTCATTTCCCTCATTCATATAAAACTGGCAGACTAGCAAGTGCTTTGTTTTAGGACAGAATATCTACTGTTTTCCTTCCTGCTTAACTCCTAGTCAAACACCCCACCCACAGCTCACATATACCTGGGATACTCTGGTATGCCAGGCAAAATGAGGCAATCGGTATGCATTGCATGAAGACAGAGCTGGTCATCTCCCTATAAAGAATATAAAGAAGCACTGTGTATATAAGCATGTGGATTTTGCATGTGGGTTTGCAAAGCAGAATGTGTTTAAAGGATTTGTCCTTCTATGCAAAAAAAAAACACTGCAACACTTAAATTTTTGCCAACACAACACATAGGAGGATCAAAAAATTTCCTGCACCTGCACTAGGAAGGTCATTCAATTCTCCTACTACACAAACACATTTATTTTATATTGGCTTCAAAATCAAAAATAACAGGATACCAAATCATAATTATTTTGCAATAACCAGGTCATTCAATTTAATCCATACTTACAATTAAATCATTCTTATTTCCTCAGTCCTCCTCAACATCTAGCTCATATGCCTACAACTTACTCTTTTTCTTTCCTTAAGGTGCCATATCTCTATTTAAATCCAGAGGGTGCTGACAAGGGTCCATTAAGTGACACATTCCAGGGGGTCCTCACTCAGTCCACTGGGCTCCTGTGGCACCACTTCCAAACGTAGGGCTCACCAGTATCGTCTCTTGGGCACTGCTCAGTCACCCAAGATTTTGCTTAGAAAGATGGTATCATGAAAGATTATAGCATGCCAGGGTATCAACCTGCCAGGGCATTTCGTATCCATTAGTGTCTACAGTCAGCTACTTCCAGTGGCACCCCATCCTCAGGTGAACACATGCCTAGATGTCATTCTGCCAGGAAATCCATTGTCACACATACACATTGCCACATTGCACAGCATGGACATCCAGAGAACTATGGTACCCTCTAGCCATCAAAATACATAGATATGACATATTTTTGATGTGGTGTGCCAAGCTGTTATCATCACCCAAGGATGACAGTCTCTTTATCTATTAACTATTTTGTTCCTTTAGGTATGTAAATATCAATGCAACATGCCATATTTTGCCATATAATTTTAATTTGCAAATGCACCACATTTCAGTTTATTCTTTCTAAACAACAACAAGTTATTTTGCCATATTTACAGTTTGTATATTGTGGAATGATGCAATTATTATAATATTTATGAAATTGTGATATATTAGGTAGCCTAATTGTGCTTCAAGTAAGGATGTGTGCCTCGAAGCTGAGCTGTCCTAAGGCTACTTCTAAACTACTTGTTTCCCTAAGTACATTGTTTACTACTCTTAACATCGATTCATTAAAGTTTAATAAAAAAATGAAAGAGAAGCTCCATTGTGAAACTTACGCTGCTGATTAATACTCATTAAATGGATGGTTTGCTTTAATTCTGTTTGTTGATGAGAGCTATTGCTTCGATGATGTGCAGCTACTGAGTGCATTTCCATTGTATTATGATAATGTGTGTGTGTGTGTGTGTGTGTGTGTGTGTGTGTGTGTGTGTGTGTGTGTGTGTGTGTGTTGTGTTGTGTGTGTGTGTGTGTGTGTGTGTTGTGTCTGTGGAACTCTAGTGTGTGTGTGCCATCCGGAAGACTGGAAGATGTAAGGTATACTACCATTGATACAATGGGAATAGAGGAAGTGGTGGCAGCATTCAGTACAAGTACATCCTTCCTGTTTGCCCACCTAGACGTGGTTCTCAGCGAATGTTGATGTTGAGAATGAAGTTAGTTGGTCTTCTGCTGATGTTGACTTGCAAGCAGTTCTTGCAGTAGAATGGTGGTGTCTTGTATTTGGGAGTTTCATATATAAAGTGTGTGTGTCTTGTGTATGGGAGTCTTTTATGACTACTTTTGATATTATTGGAAATTGTCTCGTCATTACTGTAGATGTAAATATGGTGTGAGCTGTACTATTTACACATCCAATAGCTAGTCATGAGATTGTGTCACAGATATTCAATATTCCTCCAGGATTAAATTTGTTCTTGCTGTGTTTATACACCCTTAACAAACCCCCACATGCACTGCAGTGTGATGGAAGCATCTGCTACAGTAATAGGGTGATGGGAGATGAGTTTCCTCCATTTTTTAATTACATCTCAGTTATTATACATTGTGGATCCAATGGATCCTTCAACAACTGCATTTGACTAGCGTCAGTCAGGAATCAGTACAATGAATGTGCACTTCATGGCCTGTGTAATGGTTTAAGTCATTCATGTATCTGTGTCAAGGGAATTCTATTTTTGGCCTATTTACTCTTACTGGTTTGTGATTGGTGGGGTGCTAGCCATTAGCATTTAGATATCATATGCTTTCAGATATTCATTATATCACTTCCCCTGGGATGATGTGATGTAGAGATTTATGCTACATGTGCTGCATGCCCCTCTATTGCTCCCTATGGGTCAGGGTGGATTCTGGCTTAAATACATTGAATGAAATATGCACGTGATATGTCACTTGGGGTCACTTGGGGAGATGTGTCAACTATCCTTTGGCTGACTTGGTTGCAAATGTCTGTGACTGATCTGACTGTATATTATATGTCCATGTCCAACTGGATATTATATGTAACATCAGTGCTATCTATGGCCATGATTGAACTTACAAGCAAATCCAAAGGAGGGCCACTGGCGAGATCACAGCAGCACCTGTTAGCACAGTCCATCTGTGGCAGCAGCAGAGGGCTACAGTAAAGGGTGCACTAACAGAACCACTTCTGTCAGACATAGAGAGATCCTGTTATTTCTGTATTTGGGGTCCAGACAGTCTTGATGACCACAGCAAAGAGGTAGAGATTGCTGTTGAGTTGCACATAGCACAATGGATATCCACTGGTGAGATTATGTCTGAACATAGCTTACTATCTGCATTAGTATTGTAGTGCAAGGTGCTGGAATGGGCAAACATAACCTCTTTGTTTTATGGGAATAACAGAACTATAGGCTCAAAGGTCATCTCCCTGAGGTATGTTAAACAGTACTGTCCAGTAGCACTGTTTTACATAGGAATAGTTTAACTGGGATGTCTTTATTGGTAAAGGGCTCTTCTTTAGCTTGTGTAATTTTTTGTTTTACTTTTTGCAGGTGTCGAGTTATCAGGACACTCCACTGTAGACATAGGCCTGCTTGATATCAGGGTGCTGTCTGTCCCCAGTGATGATGGCAGCCAAATTCTGGCAGGGAAGCAATGTGATGACCACATCACCATCTCTTACCAAGGACACAGCTCATGTGTCTGTGCAACCCATTCCACATATCCAGGGACACAAGGATGGTGTCATATCTTCTCAAGACATGGCCTCCTCACCAGTGGCACAGTCTTCCTTGGTTGCCACTTGTTCCACTGAGTAAAATGATGACCTCAGGAGTTGTATTGCCAGTTAATGAACACAACATCATTGCTAATCCCCTGAGTATCCCCATGGCTATAATACACGGACAGGCAGTGACCAATCCAGCCATTGTTGAGCTGGTCAGTACAACACATGATTTGCAGAAAGACTTGTGGTTGTGTACAGGTCAGATGTGCAACATTATGGAAATGTGGCTTGTGGAGTTTGCAAGCAGCAGGTGCCAATCTGCAGCTGTACATCACTGCTATCATATTTCTCATGAGCAGTCCACTTCAGTCTATTATGGGAGGGAAATAGCATGCCTTAGGATGTCTAGTGAAACACATCTTCTCCACCAGCATGTGTTGAGGATGCTGCAAGGTGATGTGGAAGTACATATGGAAGAGGTATTCATACAGAGACCACCCACTGCACCATTCACTCTTACATGGCACTCTGTCCTCTGTGCATGCTGTGCATCATGCCTGTGACCTTCCTAGAAGAGGATGTCCTGTTGGACAGAGAGAAGCATGGTCAGTGTATACATCACCTGTGTCCTGTGAGTGATTGGACCTGTGCACCAGACTCTATCATAGTGCTATATCATCTGCTGGATCACTGCCCCAGTGCTTAGCTCACTCACACACACACACACACACACACACACACACACACACACACACACACACACACACACACACACACACACACACACACACACACACACACACACACACACACACACACACACACACACACACACCATGCCCCTGACACATGGTGCCTAGTGTTAGCACTTGTCACTGTGGTCCTCCCCACTTTTGCAGATGACAAAAGTGCCCTTCCTTTAGTACTCTCTTACCTGGGTAGCCTGTGTCTGATGGACTACATGACCAGACTATGTATGATGTAACACAGCCTGAGTAAAGGTTTTCATTTATCATGATTTATGCGATATGCTTATTCTGGCCTATAATAATGAGCCAGATGCTACAGCGTAGTCAGTGCCTCAGTGTGCTATGCCTGCCTCCATCTGGAATAGCTTTCCCCTGCAGCCAAGTAACTCCTCCTCAGGGTCCTCTTTAGGCACCACCTTTGCTGCTTACAATGGGACTTCCTTTTCAATAATGTTTCTGCCTTGCAGTAACTACTTACATATCATCATGGCGTATAACCTTGCACACAGTACAGTGATTTTATAGCATGTTGCAGGGTTACACTGAAGTGTACTGTCAGCTATATCCAGATAGTAAAAGCAGGGCTTTATCCAGCTAAATGCATGTTCAAGGATGAATTAGATCTGTTTCAGGGCATTACTTTACATATTTTCTGCAATGGCCTTGTATGTTTTTTAATTGTTATCATTAGCCATGGCTCCAATGCACTTCTGGCCTTGTCAATAAGATTGTGCTGTGGGAAATCACCCACACAAACCATTGGCATACATTGCACATGTTCTAGATGTGGAAGTGATCGACAATGCCCATATGGTCTGGTGACACACTGTATGCTATACCATTTCCATTACAGACCACCTGACAGTTGAGAGGCTGGAATCCCTTTCATTTAATATACCATTGCCTGTGTTCTCCAGGAAGGGCTTTTGTTACAATGTGGTTGTCATAAAATACTCACATGGTGTTAACTGTTTCCTCTGTGTACATGAAAACCATATATGCTCCTTGAGGAAATGGTGGATAATCCTTCAGGCAAATACCTGGGATGCACCCACCATGTTTCCTGCTGGGCATTGAAATGGCTCTGTAACTTCTATTTTGGTATCCACAGAAATAAGTACCAATGCATCTTTTGGGCTTGCATATAAAGTCTACACATCTCAGCCAGCTCCTGCCTAATACCTCTGTCCACATAGGTCCACCACTTTTGTGTTGTGTTGGGCATGGTGTGTTATGCATGGATGAGTGACTTGGCATTGCTGTAGGTATCAACAGTTTCTAGCATGTATGTGTTGACTGATGGGGCAGCTATCCATCCATGTTTTTGAAGTCTATGCCCCTTAACTCCAGATATTTTATCTGGTTAACAACCCTGGTAATAGCACTTCTCTTAGCAGAATATAAATGTTTCTGAATCTTTAGGCCATATTGTTTACCCTCATTTGTGCCTGCCATTACCCTCATTTTTGTAATGTTGCTTATTTCCATCTCATTATACTGTCATTTGCATATTATGTAAGCTGCAGGATTTTCTCTGCTTTTCACAACTGTTCTCAGTGTGACACTGAATCTTCTCCCACCCATGTGATCACTCATCATATAAGACTAGCTACCCTGATGTGAAAACTGGTTCTGAATCCCATCCATTGTTTTTCTAGGTGGTTCTGTTCTCCTGTACTGTCACAATGTAGGGTCTCTGTCCCCAGTCAGGTCACACAAACTCAGGTAAAACTGAAATTTATTGAAAAAATACAGTGAGTAATCTGATGGTCTATAGAGGATTAAATCTAATTGCTGAAAATTTCATAGCCAATTCAGTTATAAGAATCATGACCCTTTAAATGGTGACAGAATAGATGTAACATGACAAATTAACTCAAATTCACTTAAATACAATTTGAGTCTCAGGTGCCATATTTCTTAAAGAATATACACTTTCATCAAAAATACAATCCAACAGCTTTGAAGAGTTTCATGTACAAACATATCTAATACATCAGTAGTTAAAATAATAATATATTTGATGTAACCAATTAAATGCAATTAATATCTAAATAATTAAACACATTTATACCCAAGGAAATGCTAAAATATCAACAAATATAATTGTGTTGCTAATCATTTAAGTGACATTTTGTAGTATTTTCAGTTCTGATGAAGTCAAAATGGATACATGGGACTAAAGCACTTAACTGAATTAATTCAACTATATTGTTTGTTACTTTTGATGTTTTGGTCAAAATAAGTTTTTATATTAAAATATTTGTGTTTTTTAATACTTTGGTGGGTTTTTTTCTGCATATCAGAGAGGAAGCAGTTGATGTTCTGATATACTGAGCTCACTTATTTTAAAGATTATTGATGCCAGCCGTTCTTAAAACAGAAAAAAACAGAAAAAACATAGAATTGTCAGTTTCAGTCTTGAGTTTTTCTCATCAAGATCAGTAATAAAACCAGTTCCGTGGACTGTATCTTTAGTCTGCTAAGGAACTAATGAGTGCTTCTGTTTCAGGAACATAAAAGACAACCAAAAGAAAACTGCCAAACCTTAAAGGATGAAGAACATTAGACTGAATGATCACATGCTGAACATTATGCAGGACTGATTTTAATGACTGCTATGGGGGAAAAAAATACTATAATGGTCTCACGATTGCCACAACTTTATAGTGATAATATGTAGTTAAATGGGTTTACTTTACATGATAGAATTTTCAAATGTTCGACTTTATATGACTGAGACCATATGATTGAACATTTAAATGTTCAAACATGTAAAAAAAAGTAAAACAAACAAAAAAAACCCTACATGCTCTGAGCAGGGGGGCAAGAGATCGCACTACATTGCTGAAAAGGGAATTCTTCCCATTCCACGCTGTATGGAGATCTGCATTTGAACTTTTAAAAGTTCAATCATATGGTCTCGGCCATATGAAAGTCGATCTTTTAAAAGTTCGATGATCTGAAGGGGACCCAGTTAAATGGACGGGTGTAGCATCTTACAACAGGTGTTGCTGAACTTGACTGGAAAGCTAACAGTAACGACATAACTCCATTACCTTAGTGTGTGAGACTGTACAAATATGTACTCTTAGGCTACTGCGCTGCCTTTGAGGAGGAGTATTCATTTCTGACTTTCGTAAATTCATAGTTGTTAGCTGCCTGTTATAATAATAATGGAGCTTTTCCAGACTCCATCTGGGAGAAATGTCTTGTTAAGTGATTTGTGTAGAGTCACATAGTATACAAATGGAAGCAGAAGGAATTAAATACAGGATTACAGAATGATGTTAATCTTCTGCTCTCCAAACAGTTGCTCACATTACACTTATGTTGCATTCTATAGTTAAGCACATTATGGTTCATAGATGTTTACTAGGCTAATGACCACAAGGACCTTTTTAAGCCTAGCTATGCATCCCAAATTTCTGACAAGTTCTGATAGTCTTGATAAGTGTAAGCAGGGGCTTGGGCGAAGAAACATTTACAAGCAGGGGCCTGGGAGATGAACCATTTACTAGCTGCCTGTGTCCATTAGAGGCATAGGCACCAGACCAGGGATGAATTTCCTGTTCCTCATCCAATTTTCCAAATTCCACTTGAAATGGGTTAGGGAGGAACTCTGCTTCCCCAAATGATGTTAACATACTGCAAGAGGGTCTCACAGCAACTAATAACTGGTGCCAAAGTCATAGCCTCAAGCTAAATGCAAAAAAATGTATCATCATCCAATTCGTCAAAAACATTGATTACCACATCAACAACAACCCCCTAAGTACACAGCCTGTGGTGAGAGACCTGGGCACTCAGGTTGATAACAACCTCACATTTGACCATTATGTAGTGGTAGTGGTCAGAAAAGACTTTTATTTGGTTCATCTCATAAGTAAAGGGATTGCATCCAGAAAAAAGTAGGTTATTACCTCTCTATATTCCTCCCTCATTAGTCCAATAATTAAGTATAACACCCCGTTTGGGATGTAGCTCTCCAAACATCTACACCAACTGGAAAGGCCACTGAAATACCTGACAAAGAGAATCCATGGCCTCCAACACCTGTCCTATGCAGATAGGCTCAAATCAATATCACTCTACTTGGTATCATACAGATTGTTCAGGGGTGATCTGTGTCTCACCTACAAGACAATCTTGGACCCTGCTCTACTAGTGCTGCTCTATATCCATAAGTCTAACTCCTCATGCACTACCTGCTCAAAAGGCCTGAATCTAATATGTGACATCAACAAAACCTGATGGAGAGAAAGTTTTGTCTCCCAGAGGCTGCCCTGTCTCTGGAATAGACTTCCCATAAACATCAAACAAAGCACCTTGCTGACCATCTTCAAGCACAACCTTGATGAGTGGATGGGAAACCACAAATTTGTCCCAGGGGTTCCACCTGTGTCTCTCACTGACAGGGGTGATAGTTGCTGACTGAGGTTTCTTTTTGGGGATAAACTCTTTGCTAGGCTTGTAAGAGCCCCAGGGCCATTAGCCTAGTAACCTCCTATGATCCTATGGAAGGAAAGCCTGTTTCAGAGAAGGGGTCATCTCTGGAATACATACCTGTATCTCCAGAAGGTCCTATCTATATCACAGGCAAAATTTAAGTCTTTGGAAATGGTAATTCTGGTGTTGTTTGTTTTGTGGATATACAGGAGATCCATCACGGTGGGGTCTGACAATGCCAGGCATAGATCTCTCCTAAACAGCCTGTTTGAGACAGAATACAGGGATAGGGCCTTGACGTGGTCTGCACAGGACATGTTACTTACACCCTGTATTCTTTTAGTGAGGAACCTCTGTGGACATTCCAGTTGTTGGATATGCCTGGTTAGTTACATATCAAAGGAGACATTGTACTCAATGATAGGTCTGATGAATGCCAAATGTAGTGGAACAATGACCTCCTACGACCTAGATGCCATACCTTTATTTATACGTTTCACTACATTGAATGATTTCCTCACAGCTGTAGACACGTGGTGGTAAAAGGCTACATTACTGCCTGTGTGTGTCCCCAAGTCCCTGTCTACTAGGTCAGCTCTTAGGGATGTGTTGTCAATATGATAGTTTCCAGGGGTGGATAACTTTCTGAAGGATACTATTATGCTCTTGGCATTTAGTTTTAGTCCATGACTCTGGCACTGGTTATTTGTCTGTGTCAGCCCTTCCTGAAGAACTTTTGTGTCAGTGGGAGATTCTCTAACTACTCCTAATTTGCAATCATCTGCAAATTTAGCCAGCCAGAGGAAATTGACACTGGCCTTGACTTTATAGAGAAGTAAATGCTAAAGAAGAGTGGTCCCCGGACTGATCGCTGAGGGACTCTGCTTGTGACTCACCTCTTTGTAGAGTTGGACTCCCTACTTCTAACTTCTTTGGTCCTGTCTAGGAGCCAGCTTGCTAAATACCAGGTGATATAAGGGTTTATACCTAACCACTCGAGTTTGTCAACAATACCCGAGTGGGCTTCTGTGTCATATGCCTTGCCCAGGTCAAAGTAGGCAGTGTGAACCATTTTACCCTCATCTATTGCTTTGGCGACCTTCTCAAAAAAGTCCACCAGGTTGAGTGAGCATGACCTACCCTTTATGAAACCAAATTGGGTTGGTTGCAGTGTCTGGTGGTTTCCTATGTCATTATTGATCATTTCCATGATAATTCTTTCCATGGCTTTGCATATGAGAATAGTGAGGTTTATGGGTCTGTAGTTTCCGGGGTCTGTAAATGACCCACCTTTGTGTACAGTGATGACTGTTTCCTGTTCTCCATTCATGAGGCACAAAGCCTGTTTTTACGCTATAGTTAAATAGCAATTCCAGACGGCCTGATAAGTCATGTTTCATGCTATTTAGAAGGCATCCCAGGATATTGTCTGGGCCCACTGATGCAGTGTTCTTGGCCTTAGAGAGAGCATTATGGACCTGTTCCCTAGTGATAGTAGGGGGAGTTATATTTGATAGTATTTCCTAAGGGAAGTTTGAGAGGGAGAAAGGGGTAAAGTTGGAGATGAATTTGTTGGCCAGTAGGTTTGCTATATCTTTTGGCTTGTTTTAATTTCTCCAAGTCTCTTGAGTTTCTAATACCATGATGGAAATGGACCCCATTTCTAAGTCAAAGTATGATTAAAGTTCATGAAATTAGTATTTTTTTCAATCTTTAATTTAACCAGAAGTCCTCTTAGTAGCACCCACAATGTGCCCAGTAATGACTCCTTCTGCACTTCGTTTGGAGATACATGTATTTGTAACATATCTAAGTACGATTGTAAGTTCTTTTTTATCAGGCCCATTGCTTCTACTACTATTGGAATTGTCTGGGCATCCTTCTTCCACATTGCCCTCATTTCAGTTTGCAGATCCTGGTATTTTATGACTTTGTGTCTCTCTGTACATAAAACACTGTAGTCACTGGACTACTATATCTGGTTTTCTTGCATATATTTTTGAACTGTTGTTAATGGGTGATCCCATGTGATATAAACTTCATAATTTTTCTATAATGCTTTGTGGCTCATATTTCCAGTGTTTTTCAGCTGCTTCAATATTATGTTTGCACAATCCCAAATGCAACAGTCTTGCCACATTATTATCCTTTCAGTATACAGTCCTTCTGCCATTAGTATATCACAACCAGCAACCGTATATGCGACTGTTTCCAATTCTGTTTTATAAAACCTACATTTATTCTGTTTTTCCCACATATTCAATGGACTTTGTAAACCAACATGTAACTAGTCCATTATCGTGCTACCAATATTAACCTTTAATCTTTTGGTTTAAATTCAACTGTCCTTAACCAGTCCTGCATTCGATCCTGATCAACATACGGTTTTTCTCAGAGTTTTCCATACTTGCAACTATATTTATGCATTTTCCACATTTTTTGCCTTCTGATCTGATTCTTCACCTTATATTCTTTTTGTTGTTTTTTTGACATATTCAGTTGCTGCCTGATTTTTATCTACTTCTGGTTTGATTTCCATTCTCACTTGACACTGATATGCTTCTGCTAAACTAAGCAGGGAAGTCATCTTAGACCGATTCTCCTCATGTTTAAATACTTTCACTACATTTGGGTCTTGTGAGGTCAGCAGATATGCATGCAGTCCCATGATTGTAGATCTATACATGTAATCAATTTCAAGGAGGCCCACACCTGCTTCAGAACAGGGAATGTATAGTCATGGTCTGCACTGATTTTTATAAATCATTTGATGTGCATGAAGAATCCCTTCTTGTTTTCCTGTTCAACCTATCCAACACCTTTTGGGGCTAGTCATTCACTCCAAAACTATAAGTTAGGACAGGAAGATCAACTTGGTTTATAGCTTGGACTTTTTTCAATGTCAATGCCATTTTCAGTATTAATTTTAGTCTTCTAAAATATTCCTTGCTGTGTTGTATTTGCATTTGTTCATGTTTTATTGTTGATCCTTCTTGCTCAAGTTCTTTTATATCACATTCTTGTCCCAAACTGATGTTTTCTTTGTGCTGCAGATTTCCTGCTTTAAAGGTTCCTTTTGCACATTTATAAAGACCAAATGACATTCTTACATCATTTGAAAAAGTTTTGACCACTTCCAGTTATGCTTTCAGTTTATCATCTGATACAGTTTTAAATCATCTACAAAAAGAAGATGATAAGTCTTTATACTTTGTTGTTTTCTTGGAGCCAAATTGTAGCCATGACCTAATCTGTTAAGTAGACAGGTTAATGGATTAAAGGCAAGACAGGAGAGCAGTGGTAACAGAGTTACCTTGGAATATCCCCCTTTGAATTTTTATCCCTGGAATAATAATTTGCCCTTTACTATGACTTAACTGTAAAGTGGTTTGACACTGTTTCATGGTCACTCTGTAATCGATCAGTGTAGGGTGTATCTTATTTAAGCACTCATTTATCCATGAATGTGGGATACTGTTAAATGCTTTTTTATAGTCTTTCCATGCCATACTTAAATTCTTCCCCTTTTTACAATTTTCCATTATAAATTTATTTAACAACAAATGATCCTTTGTTCCATCTGACTTTCTTTTGTTACCCTTTTGTTCCATTGCCATGATTGAGTTTTCTTCTAAGTGACTATAAACTCTGTTGACATCAATTCCAGTACAAAGTTTATACATTGTTAGAAGGCAAGTTATTGGTCTATAGTTTTTGGATAGCTTGCAGGTTCTCTCTTAAGTAGAGTATTGTTTTTCCTGTTGTTAACCAGGCTGGTGTCTGTTCAGAGTTCGCATACAAATAGTTCTTACTCATGGCTAAATCTTCATGTAAATATGTTAATACTTTTAGCTAGCAGTTAGTTACTGCATCTAGGCCTGGGGTTTTCCAATTAGGAGTTTTTCTTAACTTTGTTTCTATCTCTCTGGCCATTACTTCATCCCATTTCATATCTTATACATTTTAACTTATTCTTTCTTTTAATTCTTCTGCCCATTTAGCATCTTTGCTATGTTCCACGGGATCTTCATAGATATGTCTCCAAAATGTATATATTTCCTTTTTTTTTTCCCTTTTGCTGGTGTTTCAATTCCTTTTACCTTGTTTCCCAATTCTTTATAAAACATTTTTGGGTCATCAATAAATCGATTATTCTGTATTTTTCCTTTATATTTATCTGCATATCTTCTAAGTTTTTCTGTCTGTGCTGATATTTTTAGTTTATTATTTGTGATACTGCATGATAGATCCTGATCTGTTCTGATACTTCAAGTTGCTTTTATCATGTCTATCTTTCTAAGTATTTTGTTGATCTGTTCCCTCTTCTATACTCTTCTAACAGTGACACCTCTTATCTTAATAATTGCTTTATAGTTTTCTCTATTCAATACTTCTATGAAGGCATTTGATCTCACCCCTTCCTTTCCCTTAATGTCCTGTGTTTCTGTGGTGAGACTTTATCTGTTATTAATTTAGCTGTACAGTAATATATCCTATTTACTTCTGTTATATTGCATGAATCTCTATGAATAGTACTAATTACTGTGTTCATTTTTTTGTCAAATTTCTAACTTTTTGGGTTCTATTGACTTTCTGTAATCTATTTCTTTCATTGATCTTAATATATCTGTCCATCTCTATTAAATCAAACAACTCTTCTTTTAAATCATTTTCTTTTAAACTGAGTGCACCTTCTTTGTTCTCCATTTCCTGTGGGCATTCTATAGAAAGTTCCAGAGCATCATCCTGTGCCAAATTATCTTCAGTTTCATGCTGTTTCATCTGTTGCTCTTTCATATGGGAACTCACTGGCCTATCACTCCACAACACTGACTATGTCACAGTTCCCGCAGTTTCCAATTCCTTCCCTTGCTGTATAACTCCATCTGAACTTTTGTACTGATTTCCCGTGGAAGGCTCCAAAGTATCCTCATATGGCAACTGATCAGATGTTTCCTGCTCCACTGAGTTCTCCTTAATTTGGGGATCCACTGCTCTATCCTGCTTTGATGTTATCAAAGTTAGATTTTCTACATTAAATCCTTCACTTTGCAGGTGATTCATAAACTTAATTTCTAGTTCTTTAACTTCTCCATTACTAATCCTCTTTTTCTATTTTTCTTCTTTGTTTTCTTATTTATTGTATTGTAAAAAATTTCATATCTGAATGCCTTTGCTTGTATTTGTCTTCAAATATCTTTGGTGCTGCTCTCTTTGCATTGATTAGTTTTGCTTTGTCATTTGCATAAATATCGCACCATATTAAATCTCTTTTTCTTTCCCACGTCCATATTTCTTCTTCAGACGTCTCCAGCTCCTCCTGTTTCTCCTTACTTGGGGGACTCATTGTTTCATCATGCTATGATATAACCCGTGTTAGACTTTTTACACAAAATCCTTCACTTTGAAGGTACTACATAACTTCAGCTTCGAGTTTTGAACTTCTACTTGACTAATCTTCTGTTCCACATTCCCTCTTTGTGATCTTATGTTTCTATTGTGACATTTTCCATATCTGAATGCATTTGCCTGTATTTCTCTTCAAGTATCTTTGGGGTTGCTTTTTTGTATTGATTAATTTGGCTTTCTCCTTTGCATAAATATTGCACCACTCTCTCTTCTTTCTCCTGCCCATATTTCTTTTTTATACCTTTCAAAAATCTCTAGATTTTGTTCTTTACATTTTTGCACTTTGTCAGTTGCTTCTTTTTCCAAACGTCCCAATGTCTCTTGGTCTATATAATGTTTTTCATAAATCTGTTGTATTAATTAACACAATTGTGGGTTTAGCATAATGGTTAAGGTATTTACCTCATAGACACAAAGTACAGGGTTTGATTCTAACCTCAAGATATAGGATAGGCTTACAATGGTGCTTCAAGGCAGTTAGCCAAGAAATACCCTATAAACACATTTTTATTTGAAGCTTCTGACAGTTTTTCTTGTGCAAATATTTTTCATTCCTCTAATTTCTCTTAGTCTTTTTGTGTATCTTATGCATGGAAATTCTTGGCTTCATTCATAATAGTAACAGTACATGATTTCTTTCTCATCCTCAAAAGTCCACTCTATTGTCTTTATGGCTCTTTTTTGGCCTATCAATTTTTGTGATTTTTGTGGACTACTACTTTCTTCTACAACGGGGGGGGGTCCTCCCCCCTAGGCCTGGCCTAGCCCCATTGTAAAAATGTTTCCGTGTCTTGAGGATCCTACACTGTCATCTTTTCCCTTCCTGGCACTAGTCTGCCTACCAGGATCAGGCACTTTTTTATCCTGGGTCTTGTGCACCCAACTGTCTTTTTTATTTTTTAACCTACTTCTATCCATCATATATGCTGTATAAAATACAGTCTATATATATCAGTGTCGTCTTGGTGAGATTTTGTGAAAAACAGGGTCCACCTTGTAGAGGTACTCACCATGACGTGAGGATGAATTCAATTCCAGCAATGCTACTCTCCTTTTCTTGCTGATTTATCATCTCTGCAGGGCTCAGTATAGGTGGCTCCATTAACAATGAGCTCTGCATACAATTGTGTATTGCCTTTGAGGATGCGGGCATAGCTAAGAATGCCTTGTGGTTGTCCTTGGCATTGTTTGTTTAGTTAGATGAGAGTGCTTTTATCCTGCTGGGTGCTGCACTCCTAATTTTTGCCATGACTTTCTTCCTTCTGTTATACAGCCTTTTGATGTTGTAATTCTACCAGGGTGGTTTGTTTCTTGAGATAGCTCTGTACTTCTTTGCAGCTGTCTCTGTGCAACTATTACATATGTATATCTATACACACACACACACACACACACACACACACACACACACACACACACACACACACACACACACACACACACACACACACACACACACACACACACACACACACACACACACACACACACACACACACACACACACACACACACATATCTCTCTCTGATATATATATATATATATATATATATATATATATATATATATATATATATATATATAAATGCAGAATTAAAAGTGCAACAAGATTGAAAGCATATACATACAGAAATATGTTCTTGTGACTTTTAAACACATTCCAGTGATTTCAACAACAAAAGAAGTCAGGCAGGATATTATGTGTTGCAATGCTGCTACCACTTGACAGAGGAAGTAATGCTTCTGAAGATATTGTTAGTCAGCTGCCGGGTGTAGCCATTCTTCATATGTGTACAGCTCCTTTTTAACAGATATGAACTCTTATCAATAGTAAAACCAGTTGAGATGTATACTAGTAAAATAGGTATGCAACCACTGCCTTTATTGCCAGTTGTGATAGTTAGTGTCCCAGATGCACTACTTTAACTAGATATGTCAAATGCACAGAAATGAATTTTAGAAAACACAGAAATCCTTCAGCTTCTTCGATTCTTCCCATTTAACAATGAACCTCAAATGCATCAAAGGTTTCTACCCACTTAACTGACTTTCTAACATAATGAACCAATTAAATTGCATCAGTTTCAAACATTACTAGTTTTCTATAATTTAAGGGGAATCTTTAGATATTAAGGTGCATTATTCCTACATATCCTAATTACTGTTTTGCAGAGTTGATTTATGAAAGGCAATATTGATTCAGCTCATATAGGCATGCTCCATTAATTATAAACTACACTTTTATCAACTCTCTTATTCATTTTACCAAAACATCAGACAGTTAAGAAATAATAAGTTGATAAGTAGATAATTATGGCAGTATTCAGCAGTTTCAAACATAATATAAAAATAGAGGCATTCTAATATGAAAAAGGTTGTGGTTTAAGGTAAGCTATGTTTTATATCGGTCCTATTTTCTCATCTGTGTGCTCCATTTAGCCTTTTTATACTTGCCCACTCCTATAGTTTGCAGATTTCAATACTTTACTTCATTCCTTACAAACAGCAGTAAAGCCTCATATTACAGTGTGAACCAGAATCCTAAAATCCAGTTATGTAATTTAAGTCAAAAGGGGCTAAAATGAAGAAAGCTTATGTAGAACAGCTCTTCCTACTGGTGGCAACATTGCCTATTTATAATGTCAACCAGCACAGTCGTAGAATACAGCTATCCTTAAAATAATAGTTAAACTTTTTGGGCAAAATGAAGCAGAAATTTAAAATACAAGCAACATTTTTCCAAATAACTCAATCAGATAATGTGTGTCTGAAAAACAAAACCTGTAGTCATTAAAATGAAAGTACAGAATAATTCATCATCTGGTACACTACAAAATACCTACCATGGTTCAAAATTCTTTGTTCTGGACTATTCCAAGGCAAAATACCATATAACCAAATCATGTCACATTTGGTCCTAATAAACTCTACATCAGTACTACCAAGTTGTGTCTATAAACATTAGAATTGTAATCTCAGAGCTATTATGAAGCAGTCCAACATATACAAAAGAATGTCTGTGCCACGCTTTTATACCACTCGCTATTACTAATGAAAACTATGGAACTACATAATAGTTCAAGGTAAGATTTTTTTTTATTGTCAGCAAGCACCATAATGAAGAAACATATTTATTAACTTAGTCACCAGATACGTTTTAGAATAATATAAATTTGCTTCACAGTAAGATTAAAATCTAATTGCAATACATTTTGTCATAGATAAAATAAATATAAAATTAGATTAACATCTTACATTTATATTAAATAGCAAATTCTTATGAAAATATATTGATTTTCTATCTGTTTTCCAAATATATTTTCATGACCCCAAATAATATGTGCTTTTAAATGAAAAAACAAAAATAATGCATGTAAAATATCTTCTCATGTTTTATTATATGAATGTAAAAAACAGACTAATAACTTTATCTTTCTTTCTGCAAAACTTCCAGTGAATTAATGTTATAAAACACAGCATGACAGAAGTAATATGGATAACAAATACCAATTAACAAAAGTGCAAATAAGTAATTAAAATGTATAGTTAAGAAAGCTGCAACGAGAGAAAGTGCAGAGAGTGAAATAGTTTTTCTGTCCATATATTTCCAGCTAGTTTAATTTAACTTCATTCTTTCAAGTTTAATTAACACATTTTTGCAAGAGATGTGGAGAGAAAGGAATTGTAATTGTGTAACTGTTTTGTTTTTTGTGTTATTGTGATGAAAAAAACAGTAACTTATGAATCTTCCTCAGTATGTATGCTTAACTGGAAACATCCTTATAAACTAAACACAGTTAATTAAAATGAATTCAGAGAAATGGACTAGTAATTACTGTGCATGCACACACACACACACACACACACACACACACACACACACACACACACACACACACACACACACACACACACACACACACACACACACACACACACACACACACACACACACACACCTAGCTGTTGTTCAATAATCCACTGGTTCATCAAGAAAGACTGTTTAATGAATGTGTTTCACTAATGGAATAAATATCCAAGGACCAAGGTTTGTATATTTTTTTCATTGAAAAATAAATGTGAAAAAAATCACTAACAATGTGTTGCAAGGAAATGAAAAAAATGCTACAATCTTTTAACAGTTTCACAGTAACTGAGATAGCCCTTACAGTGGGGTACATGGCTTATCCTACAATTAGTAATATGAATGGAGAATAAACCTAGGCATGTGATGACAGGGACCATAAAATGCTTAGCTATATACACCACTAATTAGACACACTTCAAAGTTCTTGCCCCTCCCAGATGAGCACTTAATAGTGCTAACTTTCCAGTTCACACATGGCTGTGCGATAACCATGGTGTCAATGTGTGTTGACCCATTCAATCATCTTGACTTGCCTTAAAGCAATATCTTGCTTGACTTCTGGTGGTAACTTATTCCATAGCCTGGGAGTATACTGTTAATATCTGTCAAGTGAGGCTTATTTGTTGGTATAAACTTAGGTACCTGCCGGTATGAGTGTTTGTAGAACCACTGGTTTTGTGAAGAACTAGAAGGTCAAATAGGATTGAGTCTTTCATAGCTCAGAAAGCAGAATACAAGTCACCTTGCAGCGGCTGTTAGGTCACTGAGTATAAGAAGAGATGCGCTAATCTGTCAGGATAATTGAAGGCTTCAAGGCCTTTAATGTTTTTGGTTAAAAAATTTAAAGCCTTTTCATTTCAGCCATATATTTGTATTTGTACATAATAAAGGGGGAATTGTATTCAACGAAGAGTCTGATAAGGTTAAGAGTACAGTGGTAAGACAACCAGTTTGAATCATGACGAAACCAACTGAGCCAGATAGAAAGATTTCTAGGCTATGGTGGAAACATGATGATTGAATTTGAGCAAGACAATGAGAGAGAGACACACACACACACACACACACACACACACACACACACACACACACACACACACACACACACACACACACACACACGCACGCACGCACGCACGCACACACACACACACACACACACACACACACAGTTGTCTATGACTGTGTGACTGTATCTGTTTGAAGACGAGTACCACATAACATATGAGGAGAAAATTAATTAAAACTATAAAACTATGCTGGACTTTTTTTGCATTTAGCTTGAGACTGTTTTCAGTAGACCAGGTATGTGCAAATTCCACCCCTTGATGGAGCAGTTTATTATCAGTGGATTAGCATATAACACTGCCTGGCTTGGATTCATCAGAAAACCTAGTCAACATGTCACAAGACTCACACTCCATGTTCCTAAGCACCCTGGAGAATATAAGGGTCCAACCTAACACTCTCATACTGGGCGACTTCAACTACCCCTCCATTAAGTGGGAAAACTACTCATGTACCAATACATTTGCCCAACGTTTCCTGGAATTCATTAATTCCAATGCCCTGGACCAGTTCGTTCTTACCCCCACTAGAGGTAGCAACATCCTTGACCTGGTCATTACTAACATGGGCGACCATTGCTCTACAACAATAGTCAGCTCCTCCTTGGTTAGATCTGACCGCAAACAAATCACCTTGGAAATCCACCCCCCCCACCCCCCGCAAAGGTAACCACCATGAAAACCTTCTCCAAAGCTAACTTTGGGCTCCAAAAACAAAGGTGGCTAACGTCACGGCACCAATGCAAATGGAGAATAGTTGCATGACCGCCGAATCATACATCAATGCACTGTACGAACACGTACACAAATGAATGGATCTCGAAATACCCAATAGAACCAAGACACTCTCCTCCAAAAAAAGAAGCCAATCTGGTGGTCCCCTGCCATAAACAAACTCTACAACAGAAGGAGGAAACTGATGTGGAATAAGGTGAAGTCCCAAGAATGGAAAAACTCCATTATCAGCCTCAACAAAAAGTTGAGATCCCTCATCAAATCCTCTAAAGCTAGCTATGAAAATAGAATTGCAGCAGATAGTAAAGACAACCACAAGGTCTTCTATAGTTAAGTAAAGAATCTGCGCAGCAATACCCAGATTTTCTTTGAGCTGCTGCACAATGATACCTCCTATACCGAGCCAACAAATATTGCCAATATACTGGCCGACAGATTCAGTGCCAGCTTTACCCATCTCACCCCCCAAAGGACCAATCACAATACCAGTAAATTGCCAGGCACCCAGTATTACTGTTGCGCAGGTTAAAACAGCACTGTCCAAGGCCAAGAATACAGCTTCTATGGGACCTGACAATATCCCCGGCTGTGTTCTACATGAACCACAGAGTGAACTGGCACCTCACTTGTGTGCCCTGTTCAATTACTGTCTCACCTCAGACTTTGTCCCTACTGAACGGCGTACTGCTACAGTAATCCCTCTCCACAAAGGAGAAGCATTTACAGACCCTGAGAACTATTTCCCCATTAGCCTGACAAGTCTGATTTGCAAAGCTATGGAATGCATCATCATGGAACTAATAAACAAGGATATAGGGAATCTCCAAACTCTGTATCCCACACAGTTTGATTTTGTGAAGGATAGATCATGCCTGCTCAACTTGGTCGACTTCTTTGAGTCAAGTCACCAGAGCTGTGGATGAAGGCAATGTGGTTCATACAGCCTACCTTGACTGGGCAAGGTCTTTGATACCATTCCCCACTCAGGAATCATAGAAAAACTCACTAAGCTAGGCATCAACCCTTATATCACTAGGTAGGTTGCAAACTGGCTCACAGACAGAACCCACAGTGTGAAAGTAGCTGACTCCAAGTCAGACTGCTAACCAGTCATGAGTGGAGTCCCACAGGGATCAGTCCTGGGTCCTCTCCTGTTTGGTATCTACTTCTCAGAAGTCCAGGCCAATACAAAGGGACTCTGGCTGACAAAGTTTGCAGACGATTGCAAGTTGGGAGCCATTATTAACTCCCCAAGTGATGTTGACATCCTACAGAAAGGCCTCACTGAGACTAGCAATTGGTGTCAAAACCATGGCCATAAGCTCAATGCCAAAAAATGTGTCGTCATCCCCTTTGGGAAAAATCCAGTTCCCATGAATTACCACATCGATGGTAGTCCACTGAACACAGAAGGCGTCATAAGAGATCTGGGAACACAGGTTGACAGCAACCTCTCTTTTGACCACCACATTTTCACTGTGGTCAGAAAGTCTTTCCATGTGGTACATCTCATTACTAAGGGTTTTGCATCCAGGAAGAAAGAGGCATGTACCTCACTAGACACCTGCAATAACTGGAGAGGCCAGAAAAGTACCTCACAAAGAGGATCCTCAGCCTTTAAACACTTGTCCTATATGGACAGACTCAAAAAACTCCAAATATTCTCTGTCTCATATCGCCTACTTAGAGACGATTTCTGCTTGACTTACAAAGCCGTGTCTGACCCAGCTCTGTTAGAAATGCTACATTTAGAGAAATCCCAATCCCTCCACACCACACACTCCAGAGACCTCAACCTCATTACCACAATCAACAGAATGTGCTGGAGGGACATGTTCATAACCCAGAGACTGCCCATGCTATGGAATAGACTTCCCATACATGTCAAACAGAGCACCCCACTGGCCCTGTTCAAGAGAAATCTTGATGAGTGGATGGGAAATAGAAAATTCACCCCAGGGATCACTCCAGTGGCTCTACTTGACAGAGGCACTGGGAACTAAGGTTGGGTGGCAAGATGCCAGGGTAATCCTATGGGTTAGGTTTGTAAAGGTTCTGAGGCCATTAGCCTAGTACACACCTATGAACCTATGAACCACATTTCAAGGATGCTGACCTGCATGTCTGCACAATAAATGCTAGACTTGAGAGGGACCAGCATTGATGCCTTTGGTATCTACTAGCTTCAATATTATGTTCAGAGAGGGTATCAGCACTTTTCATTACTTATGATCTATTGGATAATCAATTTTCAATCTGGTGGAAAACATAAGGATTTACAATAAGTTTAATTTTTCACAATACCAGCATGGGGATAGTGTCAAAAGCATTGGTCAGGTCATGATAAGCAAAGTGTACAGAGTATCTGCTGTCCACAGCCTCTCTAACCTTTCAAATAAGTTTACTAGGTTTAAGCTGCAGAACTTGCTCTTCACAAAACCAAACCGAGTGGAATCTAGATAATTTATATTGCCTATGACTGCATAGATGAGCTCTGCTATGATACTTTCAATGGCTTTGGATAGAAGGCTGGTGATGCTGATGGGCATATAATTATATGGGAATATAAAGGTGCACACTTGCGTGGAGGACTCACAGTGGATAATAGGATCACAGTTTTTTTTCTTTTGGTCCCTGTTGGACCATTGTGCTTCCTCTATGGATGCCTGATTTTTCCTCTTGGTTGCCATTGGGAAAATCAGTGCACTGTGTGCCATATACCCCACCATTGACACCTGAGAAAGGTAAATGGGCTCAGCCACATCATCCGCTTTTCCTCTTCAGCCATCTCCAGTAGGTGCCTGGGCTGCTAATTGAACCCAGGTCACTTGAGTCATAGGGCTCTGCCTCTGTATGACAGCAGTGCTGGTAATAGTGTTTTCTAACATTATTTACAAGGAAAGTCAAAAGTTAGTGAGGTACAATAAGTTTGATTAATATCTATCTCCAGGCATATTAAATAAACAGTAAAAAATATCAAGTACTGTTTTTAAAAGGCAATATTTTAAAACACGTTTTATAAGATCATTCACTTGACTGAAGAAAGTGCAACTAATTAACTTACAGATAAATCTCTTTCAATCTTTATTGCTCATAATAAGTAAGATTCTCATAAAACTAACATATCTAGGAGTCCTCTGTAAGTCTATCTATAAATATTAGTAAATCAGTAACACTTTAACAGAAACATTTTTCTCTTAAAATGAATTAAATATCTGATGTCATATATCATTGTGTTTCCAAATGTGATTTTCTACTGGCTCAATTTGAATATGCTCAGCTATCATTTAATGAAGCTAAGTGCTTTTTTCCTTCTTGACATGTGATTATCGGGAAAGTCAAACTGAGTAGAAGCCCTTTTTCAGAGGCCTGGGGGAGAAAAGCTCCAAAGTATTACAAAACATTTTAAGAACAACATTACCATCTTCAAAAATAAAACAAAACATCTGCAGTTTAGATAATTATAACAAATTAAACATAACACATTGGTTAAGAAATGACACAAGGTATATGACAATCATTTAATATTTACAGAAATTTTAGACAGTTTGTAGAGAAATTAAAAGGAAGTTAGGAATTGCAATATGAAGTGAGAAAAACAGGCTTATGATATATTTAGAAAGCAACCAAAAGAAAACTGTTATCTAGTTTGCAGAGAAATTAAAGGTAAGTTAGGAATCACAATATGAAACTAGTGAAAAACAGGCTTATGATATACTTGAGAGAAACCAAAAAAAAAAAAAAAAAAACAGCAAGGCTAGACTTTGAATTCTATGATTTTTTAAACCTCTTGTATCAGAAACAACATAATATAGATACAGGTGCTTTAGCTACATATTAATCCTAAACATCTATGGCTTGATTTGTTTTTAAGTCTATTTATAGATAAGTTGAGACCTAACCCCTCTAGCAGTAGACATACATATTTCCATCTTATCACATCATCAACACAGTATAAATAGAATGAATGGGTTTCTTTTAGCCGCACAGGATTGTAGTACCCAGCTGATATCCATAACCATTAGGGTGTCTGCAAAATATCCTAGCCAACAGCCTAAAACAATGAGTAAAAAGGTCACACAGGAAAAACAATCAGTAAAAACCAAAAGAAAATTCTAGCATGGCTAGACTTTTCACTATCTAATTCCTTAAACTTATTGTATTCAGGCAACATGAGATATATGCAAATGACCCTTTAAAGGCATCATGTGTTTCAGCTATATGATGCCATAAGAATGGTGAAAGATGCATGTCCACAGCTAGTAGGGTTTGACTTTATTGGCCTGAATTTCTCCATAAATACACTTAAAAAGAAAAAAGTCATGGACATTCAGAATTGCCTTATAGCCGAAACACCTGATGTCTTTAAAGGGTCATTTGCATATATCCCATGTTGCCTCTAATACAATTCAAGGGATCACACAGTGGAAAGTCTAGTCTTGCCAGAGTTTCTTTTGGTTTTTACTGATTGCTTTTTCTATGTAACATTTTACTCGTTGTTTTAGATTATTGGTTGAGATATTTTGCAGACACCCTAATGGTTATGTATATCAGCTGGGTATGACAATCCTGTGTTTCGAAAGATAAGCCAAGTATGGAATTTGTAATGTGCTGATGCTATTATAAGAGAATGCAATGTGGATGTTTGCAGGTAGTCTGGTATTATTTTTTTGAGTTTGTTTGTAAATTGCGTTAAAAACAAAAAATCATGGATGTTCAGAATTACTATATAGCTAAAACACCTGCTGTCTTTAAAGGGTCATTTGTGTATATTTTATGTTGTTTCTAAGAGGTTTAAATCCCACAGTAGAAAGTCTATCCTTGCTAGAGTTTTCTTTTTTTTTTGCTCATATTTAGAAGGAAAGTCAATGAAGAGAAACAGATAACCATATGGAAGTAAGTGAAGAGGGGAGAGTAGGAAAGTATAAAGAATGAAAACGTTACTTGCTTACATTTAGGGATATAACTTATCCTAGTTTTAAGCAAAAACAGAGCCAGATTTTCACTAAGAAGTCTTTTAGAGTGATTTTGAAAGATGGGTATGAGGGTATAGACCTGATGAATGTAGGTAAGGAGTTCCAGGCCTTAGCAACCTTGGAAGAATACAGACAATGCCCAGCAGATTTGGTAGGTTTGTAGACATACATGAGTTTTGGTCACTGAATCACAATGACCAACTGGGAACATGGTTATGTAGAATGTTTTTTTAGTGTTGGACAGGCAGATGGATGCTGGATAATTTTATAGGTGGTAAGAAGTTGTGTTGTTAGTTGAGGAGGCAGTTCTAACCAATTTAGGCTTTTCAGTGGTGGGTCCTGAAAGGGGTATGTGCTGCAAATTTATAAACTTTGTTATAGCATTGTTCAAGTTATAATTTTTGTGAAGCCTGGAGGTTAGTAAGGATGGGAGCACCATAAAGAAGTGTGGGGAGGAGATAAGTAGCGGCAGGTGTAATTTTAATTGTTTCAGTGAGAACGTTTTTGGCTCTGTAAAGCATCCCTAGTTTTGATGAGTTTTTCTTATGCAACTTTTATTTATACAAGTCGAATGTAAGATTATCATTCACTGTCACTCCTAATAGTTTGCTATGAGAAGCAACTTCCGTGGTTGTATTATCAAGAGAGAGGACTTTAAATTTTGTTTTTTTTTCATGAGAGAGGGATTTGGGGAAAAAGTAGTTTAGTCTGTTTTGGGTTAGTATTAGTTGTGAGTCATTTTTTGGAGGTGTACCATGTTGTCTGATGTGCAAATGAGAGTGGAATTATCTGCATGTTGTATTAGGGTGTCCTGTTGTGTGGATGTATAGAAGGTATTGGTGAACATGTTAAAGAGGAGGGGAGCAAGGATAGAACCTTGTGGTACACCGGTGGTGGCTGGGAGGTAAGGAGAGAACATGAAGTGCAATTTTGCTGACTGATACCTGTTGGACAGGCATGTTTTGAACCACAGAAGGGTGGGTTGAGATAGACCTAGTGAGGACATTTGAAGTGGAAGTTTGCTGTGAGAAATTGTTGAAGGCTTTAGACAAGTTTAGAAATAAGGAAAAGACTAGTATGCCATTATCTATAGCTTTATTGACAGTGTCTATATAGGTTACAAGGGCAGTGCTACTACTATGGGCAGGATGGAAGGCATGTTGTGTAGGGGATAAGAGTTCTTCCTGCAGGAGATAGTCTACAACTGTTTTTGAATACATTTTCAAGTATTTCAGCGAAAGAAGATAAGATTGCTGTAGGTATAAAGTTATTAACGTCTATTGAATTTTCTTCTTTGTGCAGAAGGATAATGTGTGACTTTTTCTAGGGAGAGGGAATATGGGATTCCTGTACTGACCTATTTATAAGGACTGAGACAGGACAGGCAATGCTATCGGCTGCTATTTTTAGGTACTCACTTGGAAGGTCATCAGCTGAAAAAGAGCATGGTTTAAGTTTAAGACTAGTTGTATATAGGATGTGGGCACAGGTTTGAAGGTGAAAGTGGATGTGGTGATATGTGGCTATTGGGCAGGGCTGGGATTAGACGTTGAGGAATCCTTGGTTAGAGATGCTGTACTGTCTATAAAGTAAGAGTTGAACGGTATTGCAGTTTCAAGTGGTGAGTTATCTGGAGAGGTGTTTCGGTTGAAATTATGGCCAGGATGTAATATTTCTTTAATGGATGTACAGATTTTTGGGGGGCTGTGTTTAGTATTATTCTGAAAGTTATTATAGTACAGTATTTTATAGTATAGCTTAGAGAAATGTCTTTATTGTCTTGGTAAAGAGAACTGTCCAGAACACTATCAGTCTTTCTCCTTAGTCTGTGTTTGTTTAGCTGGTCTAAATTAGAAGCCAAGTTCTTAGTGAACCTTCTTCATCAGCAGAACTGGTTGCACCAGTCATACAGATAATGACAATGATTTGAGCATGTTTTAATCATAAAAGAACTAATTAAGATAGACACAAGTATGAGGGAACTGCAGATAAACTGTATGGAAAAAGAAGGATAATAAAAGTCAAGAGATTTTAAAATTCCAAAACAAAACACAAGGGAGGCAGCCAGTGTACAGCCACATGTTCAGTACTGCAGCTAAATGCAGTGTATATTATTGTTGTTGAAAGAGCACAGAAAAGTAAAGGAAGAGAGTCTGTCCATTTTCATAAATAATATCAAGACATGCCAAACAGTAAAAGTACTGTGGGATATGAAAAAAAAACATATAGCTGGTTGGAAGAATGCTTCCTTCTTCTTTTGGCTGCTCCCATTAGGGGTCGCCACAGCAGATCAACTGTTTCCATTTCTTCCTGTCCTCTGCATCGTGCTCTGTCACACCAACCACCTGCATGTCCTCTCTCACCACATCTATAAACCTTATCTTAGGCCTCCCTCTTTTCCTGTTTCCTGGCAGCTTCATCCTTAGCATCTTTTTCCCAATATACTCAGCATGCCTCCTCAGCACATGTCCAAACAGACATAATCTTGCCTCTCTGGCTTTATCTCCAAACCTTCCAACCTGGGCTGACCCTCTAATATACTTATTCCTAATCCTGTCCACCCTTGACACACCCAGTGCAAATCTTAACATCTTTAACTCTACCACGCCCATCTCTGACTCCTGCCTTTTTGTCAATGCCACTGTCTCCAACCCATATAACATAGCTGGTCTCACTACCCTCTTGTACACCTTCCCTTTCACTCCTACTGGTACTCGTCTGTCACAAATCATTCCTGACACTCTTCTCCACCACTCCATCCTGCCTGTACTCTCTTCTTCACCTCTCTTCCACACTCGCCATTACTCTGAACTGTTAATCCCAAGTATTTAAACTCATCCACCTTCACCACCTCTACTCCCTGCATCCTCATCATTCCTCTATTCTCCCTCTCATTCACACATATATGTTCTGTCTTAGTCCTGCTGACCTTCATTCCACTTCTCTCTAGAGTATATGTCCATCTCTCCAGGGTCTCTTCCACCTATTCCCTACTCTCACTACAGATCACAATGTCATATGCAAATGTCATAGTCCACGGGGACTCCTGTATGATCTCGTCTGTCAACTTGTCCATCACCATTGTAAATAAGAAAGGGCTCAGAGCTGATCCTTGATGAAATCCCGCCTCCACCTTAAACGCATCCATCACTCCCACTGCAGACCTCACCGCTGTCACACTACCCTCATACATATCCTGTACCACTCTTACATGCTTCTCTGACACTCCTGACTTCCTCATACAATACCACAACTCCTGTCTAGGCACCCTGTCATATGCTTTCTCTAAGTCCACAAAGACACAATGCAACTCCTTCTGACTTCCTCTGTACTTCTCCATCAATAGTACCAGAGCAAACATTGCATCTGTAGTGCTCTTTCCTGGCATGAAACCATACTGCTGATCACTAATCATCACCTCCCTTCTTAGCCTAGCTTCCACTACTCTTTCCCATAACTTCATGCTGTGACTGATCAATTTAATCCCTCTGTAGTTACTACAGCTCTGCACATCACCCTTATTCTTAACAATCGGTACCAACCAGCCTATAAAGTGAGTTACAATAATAAAGTGTAAGCTATGCTGCTGGGCTACGGTAACATAGGAACATACTAGGTGAGTTATCATTGTGACCATTCGATGCCAAGTTATACACATCTTTAAGTAGAGAAACGTAACAGTTCTTGTCACCCTTTTCAAGCATTTAATAATGCTTATCTCCATAATTGAGCAAGGCTATACATGATAACACTGATGTAAATGTGTGTCTACCAACCCAGTAATCAAAACTAACCTTAAGAGTAGCTGCAACCTCTTCCAAAGGCTAGGAATACAAATAAACAAGACTTCGCTTCAGTGAGTCTTGTTTACATCTGATGCAGATTTAGTTTCTTATTGCAGGTGTTTGTAGAGACAGTGGTTTGGCAAACAAATAAGAGGTCAAAAAGTGAAACATGTCACCTCGCAGCAGTAGGTTACTGAATATAAGTGTAGTGTAATTTGTCGGGGTAGTTGAAGGATTTAAAAACTTCATTTTTCTTGGTTAGAAATCTTAAGAACAGGCATATAAAAATACATTTTAAGGTATGTTAGAACAGAGATTTGAGGGTTCTCATATCTAACAATTTGAAGGTAACATATCAAAATGCAATGATGAGAAGAAATCTTGCTGAAGTGCATGGCAAAAGAAGAGAAAATTATATGATGTTAAGTTTTTGGAGAAGCCTAAGCAGGAGTGCTGTGTGGATAGCACATCTTGAGATAAATAATTGTAAAACAATAATAATCCAGAGAAGGATCACATTGCCACACCATACACTGCCTTATATGTTCTGCATTGGAAGCTTTAAATCCATAAGCAACATTGACTATATGTGAAATATTTCATTTATTTATTTATTTACATTTACTTACCGGGAAAGTCCAACTGGGCCAGAAGCCCATTTTCAGAGGAGGCCTGGGGTGAAAAGCTCCACAGAAGTATAAGCAAAATACAATAATTAGATAGTACAATAGTATACATATAGTAAAATGCAGAATACACATCTTCTAGTTGGCCTATACAAATAAGTATTCAATACAGTTTTCTAGTAGATACAGATTCAAAAAGAAAAACACAAAAGCATTTCAGTAAATATCACTGCGAGAAAAATAAAATTAGTACTGTGTACATATTAAATAATAGTTATGAACAAATGAGATTTCCATATATATATATATATATATATATATATATATATATATATATATATATTTTTTTTTTTTTTTTGAGTAGTAATAACACTGAGGAGAGGGAGAAAATGAGGTAAGGAGTGGACAGTATGGTGAGAGAGTTATAGATATCTTGTCAGTCAGGTTTGGTGCAGGAGCAATGCCAGTTTTTGGATAGATGTTCAAATAGTAATTGTTTGAAATTGGTAGATTCAGGTGTGTTTTGGAAGGTGCGGGGTAGAGAGTTTCATAATTTGGTTATTTGATTTCAGAATAGGATTTCAGCGTGAGTGTTGTTAGCTTTGTTTACTGTGAGAAAGTTTCTGTCTGTAGATCTTAGACTTCATGGGCATGAGTAGAAACAACAAGTTCCTTGAGGGATAGGCAATTATCAAGATGGAAGATGATATTGCATGTGAATTTAAGTTGGTAGAGATGGAGAAGGTTAGGCAGCTCGAGCCAATTTAATTTACGTAGAGCAATACAATGGTAGGTTTGGTGGGGAAGGCTGACTGTGATGTGGGCTATTTTGTTGTAGCAAGTTTCCAATTTGGTTAAGTCTGATTTTTTTAAGTTGTTAAAGAGGGGGAAAGCATATAGGAGTGTAGAGAGGAAGAGGGTTCTGGATATGGCTAGTCTGGTATTGTCAGTGAGGAATGTTTTGCTTCTGCACAGTGAGCCAAGTTTGACGTGAACTTTCTTAATTGTGGTGGCTATGTGTTGGCCAAATCTGAGTTTGTTGTTGTTAGTCATGCCGAGGAGTTTTGTATGCTCAACTGGTTGGAGGACCGTATTGTTTGCTGAGAGAATGTTGAAAGGAGGGGTGGTGGTAGGTGATTGTTTTCCTCTGGTAAATAGTATTAACTGTGTGTTTTGCGGTTGAGGACCAGTTGTGATTTATTTAGATATGTTTTGATATCATTAAAAGCTTGTTGGGCTACTATTTGGAGGTCTGGTAAGGTATCTGATGAGCAGATTAAAGTTGAATTGTCTGCATACTTAACTACTTTAGTATTTGTTGTGGATAAGGCTAGATAACCAGATGGTGAAAAGGAGGGGCCCTAGTATGGATCCCTGGGGGACTCTGACTGAGACAGGCAGAAGTGCTGAGAGTTTGGATTTCCATCGTACTGCTTGTTGTCAGTCATAAAGATAGTTTAGGAATCAACACAGGTAAGTCTTTGATAGGCTTAGTGAGGCAAGAGTATTAAGGAGTTTCTGATGGAAGACAGTGTTGAATGCTTTTGACATGTCTAGGAAGATTGATGCTACTTGTTGGTTTGAATTTCTGCGTTGGTTGATGGTGCTAGAAAAATTAATTAGAGCTGTGGTGGTGCTGTGTTTTGGTCTTAAACCATGTTGGGAGAGAGAGATAAGATTGTGAGATAGCACCTATTTTAGTAATTGAGCGTGTATACATTTTTCCAGAATTTTGACATAGGGGGAAAGGATGGCTATAGGTCTGTAATTGTTTAATTCTGTTGATGTTCCCCCTTTATGTAGAGGGGTGATTTAGGAAAATTTCCATAATTTTGGGACATATTGTTCTGCTATAAACTTATTTACCAGAATTGAGATAAGCAGAGCTATGACATCAGCTAAAAGTTTGAGGTACTCATTGGGGAGGTGGTCAGCTGCTAAGAAAGGTTTCAGTTTTTTCAGCATCATTCTTATGGTGTTAGTTGTTACAGGTTTGAGGTCAAGAGAGATGCTGTTAGTTTCCACATTAGCTGGAAGAGACGGTGGGGTGGAATTGTTCCCTGTAACAAAGGAGAGGATGGTGTTTATAAAGTAGGTGTTGATTTGTGAGGCAATACTCACGCTTTGGTTATTGGTTGTTGGCTCTGAGGTTATGGCTTTACCTGGGTGGAGGAGCAAGTTAATTGCCTCCCAGAACTTTTTGGGATTGTTTTCATATTTGTTTTGCATAGATGTAAAATATGTTTTTTTTGTCTAGTTTGAATTTTTTTTTTGTTTCATTGCGGAGCTGCTGGTATGCTAACAGAGTTTTATTGTCTTTTGTTTTCTGTTATTGAAACCAGGTTTTATCCCTTAGTTTTTGAAGTCAAATGTTATCTTTTGATATCCAGGGTACTCTTTTATTTTTAATATGGCATATATGAATTGGTGCTAAGCTATTTAGAATAGCTAGAAATGTGTCATTAAAGTATGTTACGGCCTGGTCGACTTGGAGATGATGGTGCTGTGTCCAGTTACATTTATTGAGCATGTCTAAAAATGCTTCATTGAAGAAGTTTTTGGTATTTTCTATGACTTTGTAAACAATGGTTCTGGGTGGATTGAGCTGATGGTAGATTAAGTAGGTAATTCCATGGTCAAAATATTATTTGGAAGGCATCTGTACTGTTAATAAGTGATCAGTCTAAGATAGCTTCCCTTTTGCTTTGTTTATCTATTCAAGTGGGAATCTGGATAGTTTGGGAGAAACCATGTAGATTTATGAAGGTAGAGGGGTTATCACCAGTGCAAGTGTTCCAGTCTAAGTTGAAATCACCTGTGATAATGATTTCGTAGGTGTAGGCTGAGGCTGTCCAGGCTATGAGTTCCTCAATAGCAGTGGGAGTATTGTTAGGAGGTATGCAAGTGGCTATTATGGTAATATTTTTCTATATACTGGTATAAATATAGCAGTGCAATGAAGATGTGTGCACCACAATGACACCTAAGTATGAAAATGAGTTAGAAATGAGCAGACAAGACGGGGTGCAATATTACTCATCAAATAATTAATTTCAAAAATTTTAAACCTCATTCTACATTTGTACCTATATCTGCAGGCCAGCTGTTTTTCTTTCTCTTTTTTGTATCAGGGTAACTTATTCTTTACCTTTACTGCTAAACAAGCTGTAACTGTCCCATTGCCTAACTTGCATTTTGGCTAGTAGATATATTTCAGTTTTCAGCAGTGCTCAACATGATTACTAATCTTACTCTTTCATCTATTTTTGGGTTGCTAACATGAATGAAAAGCAAGAAGATGAATATGTTGCATATACAGGCTCACAAGTTATCAAATTCTGATTGCAAAGTTAATACTATCTTTCAGAATGAGGAATAAAGTATCAATCAAAATTTCACCTCAGTATTTACAGTCTTTTCTTTTGCTGTTCATAGCAAATAGTAATCATGCAATAAACTAAAATGCCACATATTTAAGTACTTATTCCTTTAAGAGGTAATAAGACTTCTTCTTTTGGCTGTTCACGTTAGGGGTCGCCACAGCAGATCAACTGTTTCCATTTCTTCCTGTCCTTTGCATCTTGCTCTGTCACACCAACCACCTGCATGTCCTTTCTCACCACATCCATAAACCTTATCTAAGGCCTCCCTCTTTTCCTGATACCTGGCAGCTTCAGCCTTAGCATCTTTTTCCCAATATACTCTGCATCCCTCCTCAGCACGTCCAAACCAATGTAATCTTGCCTCTCTGGCTTTGTCTCCAAACCTTCCAACCTGGGCTGAGCCTCTAATATACTTATTCCTAATCCTGTCCATCCTCGTCACACCCAGTGCAAATCTTAACATCTTCAACTCTGCCACGTCAAGCTTTGACTCCTGCCTTTTTGTCAATGCCACTGTCTCCAACCCATATAACATAGCTGGTCTCACTACCCTCTTGTAGACCTTCCCTTTCACTCTTACTGGTACTCGTCTGTCACAAATCACTCCTGGCACTCTTCTCCACCCACACCATCCTGCCTGCACTCTCTTCTTCACCTCTCTTTTACACTCACCATTACTCTGAACTGTTGATCCCAAGTACTTAAACTCATCCACATTTGCCACCTATACTCCCTGCATCCTCACCATTCCTCTATCCCCTCTCATTCACACACATATATTGTGTCTTAGTCCTGCTGACCTTCATTCCTCTTCTCTCTAGAGCATATCTCCACCTCTCCAGGGTCTCCTCCACCTGTTCCCTACTCTCACTACAGATCACAATGTCATCTGCAAACATCATAGTCCACGGGGACTCCTGTCTGATCTCGTCTGTCAACCTGTCCATCACCATTGCAAATAAGAAAAGGCTCAGAGCTGATCCTTGATGTAATTCCACCTCCACCTTAAATGCATCTGTCACTCCCACCGCAGACCTCACCGCTGCCACACTACCCTCGTACATATCCTGTACCACTCTTACATACTTCTCTGAAACTCCCGACTTCCTCATACAATATCACAACTCCTCTCTAGGCACCTTGTCATATGCTTTCTCTAAATCCACAAAGACACAATGCAAATCCTTCTGACCTTCTCTGTACTTCTCCACCAACACTCTCAGAGCAAACATTCATCTGTAGTGCTCTTTCCTGGTATGAAACCATACTGCTGATCACTAATCATCACCTCCCTTCTTAACCTAGCTTCCACTACTCTTTCCCATAACTTCATGTTGTGACTGATCAGTTTAATCCCTCTGTAGTTACTACAGCTCTGCACATCACCCTTATTCTTAAAAATCGGCACCAAAACATTTTTTCTCCATTCCTCAGGCATCCTCTCACTTTCCAAGATTTCATTAAACAATCTAGTTAAAAACTCCACTGCCATTTCACCTAAACACCTCCATGCTTCCACAGGTATGTCATCTGGACCAACAGCCTTTCCGTTCTTCATCCTCTTCATAGCTATCCTTACTTCCTCCTTTCTAATCCACTGCACTTCATGATTCACTATCCGCACATCATTCAACCTTCTCTCCCTCTCATTCTCTTCATTCATCAACCCCTCAAAGTACTCTTTCCACCTGCTCAACACACTCCCCTTGCTTGTGAGTACATTTCCCTCATTATCCTTTATCACCTTTACCTGCTGCACATCTTTACTAGCTCGGTCCCTCTGTCTAGCCAATCGGTACAGGTCCTTTTCTCCCTCCTTAGTGTCCAACCTTTTATACAACTCTTCATACGCCTTATCCTTAGCCTTTGCCACCTCTCTCTTTGCCATGCACCTCATCTCCTTATACTCTTGTCTACTTTCTTTATCTCTTTGACAATCCCACTTCTTCGCCAACCTCTTTCTCTGTATACTCTCCTGTACTTCTTCATTCCACCACCAGGTCTCCTTGTCCTCCTTCCTCTTTCCAGATGTCACACCAAGCACCTTTCTAGCCATCTCTCTTACTAGCTCTGCTGTAGTTACCCAGCTATTCGGTAACTCTTCACTGCCACCCAGTGCCTGTCTTAACTCTTCCCTGATCATCACCTCACAATTACCCTTTTTCAATTTCCACAATTGGATCCTTGGTGCTGCCCTCACACTCATCCTCCTCTTCTTGATCACCAATGTCATCCTACAAACCACCATCCTATGCTGCCTAACTACACTTTCCCCTGCCACCACTTTACAGTCTCCAATCTCCTTCAGACTGGCCCTTCTACATAAGATATAATCCACCTGTGTGCATCTTCCTCCACTCTTGTATGTCACCCTATGCTCCTCCCTCTTGTTAAAATATGTATTCATCACAGCCATGTCCATCCTTTTCACAAAATCCACTACCATTTGACCTTCTGCATTCCTTTGCTTAACACCATACCTACCCATCACTTCCTCATCCCCTCTGTTCCCTTCACCAACATGCCCATTGAAATCTGCTCCAATCACCAGTCTCTCACCCTTGGGTACAGTCATCACCACTTCATCCAACTCACTCCAAAATTTTTCTTTCTCATCCATCACACACCCAACTTGTGGAGCATATGCACTAACAACATTCATCATTACACCATCAATTTCCAGCTTCATAAACATCACTCTATCCGACACTCTTTTCACCTCCAAAACACTCTTAGCATACTGTTCCTTCAGGATAATGCCTACACCATTTCTCCTCCCGTCCACACCATAATAAAACAATTTGAAACCACCTCCGATACACCTAGCCTTGATCCCCTTCCATCTGGTCTCTAGCACACACAATATACCAACCTTCCTTCGGTTTATCATATCAGCTAGCTCTCTCCCTATACCAGTCATACTGCCAACATTTAAAGTTCTGACCCTACTATCACAGTCCTAGCCTTTGCCTGCCTTCGGGCATGCCTTCCCCCTCTTCTCCTCCTTCGGTCAACAGTAGGCCAATTTCCGCCAGCACCCTGCTGGCCAACAGTACTGATGGCGGTCATTGTTAACCCGGGCCTCGACCGATCCGGTTTGTATTTCTGTACTGTTGTCTGCATGTATGATTTGGCAAAATTTTACAGCGGATGCCCTTCCTGACGCAACCCTTCCCATTTATCTGGGCTTGGGACCGGCACAAAGAAATGCACTGGCTTCTGCATCCCCAGTGGCTGGGTTAAGAGGTAATAAGTGTCAGTCTGAATACCACATGTTTTAACCTTATATCCATTTTGTCAAATTCTTCTTCATACACAGTATACCGTTTTGATGAACCTTTCTACAGTATACAGACAATATGGAATGAAATTATGAAATTATAAATACTGTAGTCAGTCTGCTCACCATCATTGTTTTGCAATTTACAAGTGCATTCATTTATTCCATAGAAAAGTTAATGAGCATTTATTACCCACAATATAATAAATATGTTTCATAAAAAATCTAAACAAGCTGGACAAATAACTGATACTGAAGTACTCACCATATAAGCTCTTTATTTAGGTCTTTTCAGTGGTAAGATACAATATGCCTAGTGGCACAGGCCATTACCAAGAACTATCATTTGGGAGCTCCATACAAGAAATATTGTCCTTTGGAAAGGAAGTCTATCACTCTGTTTGAAATCTTCCTCTGAAGTCTGCCTTCTATCTCTCTGGCTCCTCTCATGTGCTATCAGTTTTTCAGTACTCTGCTTATAATTCTTTCTAAGCATTCTTCGGAAAGAGAAAGTTCCCTTAAAGTAAAGCAGAACAAATGTGAAAGTAAACATTATATCAACAGATTTTCAACAGTGCCCTCTATGGTGGGGGCATTGCTGTACTTCTGTAAGTAATGACCATGGGATCGGCTTGAGAAATGTTTACAGACTTTTCATTTAGTGTGTTTTATTGCAGGTGTTGACCCCTGCCCAACTAGGAATCAAATAATGGGGATATAGGGTGTGTACTTTTCCCTTGGCACCAATGTTAGGATGCTATGCATGGTTCTAACGTGGGATAGTAATGCATCTCCATGCACAGGGGCTTGAGATTGTGAGAAGAATCATGAGATGAGGATCTGTGTGTTCAACACATTGTAGTAAGCAACTCACAGTAAAATCAGTTAGTTCTGAGGTTTTTTTTCTGAAGAAAGTCAAGAAGTACCAGGATATAATCAGGCTAAACACAATTCACTATAGTGAACACCTATGCAATATACTAACATGAACTTAAAAATAAAACAATTTAGCACATAAACTGGGAAAATATGCTGGAAGCATAGGAAAAATAGAAAATAGACTGCGAGGAATGAATATGCATTTAAAAAGAAGAAACAGCAGAAACAAAAACCGGAGAGAAGGTAAGAGGATAAATCATATCAAAATATATGGGGTCATCAACCATGGGCGACATTTTTCAATAATCAGGGAACATAGCAGAAGTGTAGTACTCATTGTGTGTTAGAAGAGCAATCTGGTTATAGAATAGTCTGAAAATGAATGGGATAAATCAGACCAAAGCATGCAAACAACACAGAGAAGGATGAGGAGGTCAAAAACAGGAAGTAATAACAGATGGTACTACAGAAAGGAAAGAAGTACATAGAATATAAATACAGTGAGGTTAGAACAGTTCATTCAAAATTATTCCTGGAAGAAAAAACATATCAAATTTGTCAGGATGAGTTTACTGAAATTGAGGCAGGTTTAGTAAAGTCTTTGAACAAAATTTGATGACTGGTAGTTTATGGTTCAAAAAGCCAAAGTCACTATAGTAGTCATATATCAGCCATAGTTTTGGGTTAATTGTTGACAAATTGTGGTTGCACAGGTAAGAATAATGATAGGGTCTATATTAGTTCACTGAAATTTTATTTCAGGAAATACCTACTCATCGACCCCTATTCAGTAAAAATCACTTCAGAGTCACTGTATTTACCAAAGGCAAAGACGTAGCTGGCCAGTTACAAAACCTTGCCCTTTTCTGTACTGTAGTGTGATCTTGGAGTTGGTATATATAGTTAGGGGAGTGTGGGGGGCAAAGCCCCCCACTTGGATGGGTTTGGTTCACTTAGATGTTGGTCTGTTGTGCTGCGGGCAAGTATTTCTTTGCCCTTGGTAAATTCAGCGAATCGCTGAAGTGATTTTCACTGAATAGGGGTCAATGAATAGATATTTGCCGAAATAAAATTTCGACAAACTAATATTGATCCACATTGATATGATGGATGAGTCAGAGTGAAGGTAACTGATGAGCTTGGCATGCATTTATTAGTTTTGTCCAAAAAACAAGGAATCGAAGATGTGAAGCAGAGTAGATCTGCAAAATCTTCCAACAAAGTTCATTTAATTGAGACTGATGAAAGGCTTACAAGCTGTCAACATTACTTAAAATTGATACAAATCCATTGTAAGAAAGCGTGGCCAGAAATCTCGACATGAGACTGAAAAAAAAAAACAGTATGTTTATACAGAAATGTCATAAGCAGTGAGTGTACATGAAAAGATACAGAGCTGTACGTACATGGGAGATCATTTCTGAAAGGGAAGTGAAAACTAGACTGATGTTAGGCTTTAGAAAAATGTTGAGAAACCCATTAAAATGTGTATATAACATTATAAATTAGGCTCATTTTTAAACTGATCAACCCTAATCAATTAACCTATGAAAAATTTAGGACACAAAAAACAAGGAACATTGCTTTTTTAATAGATAACCAGCATACGTTTGGAAGAAGGTAAGACACCATCAGATCCAGAGAAAGCTTGCATGCACACAAAAACATATAAATTCTACACAGACAGAATTCAGAGGTGAGAGTCAAACTTCAGTCCTGAGACTGAGTGGGAGCAGCTCTTATAAATGCACCCATGTGTTAATCTGAGCCTTCTGCCCCAAAGGACAGGAACAGAAATTAGTAAGGGGGTAAGACAGGAAATAGGGATGTAGAAAGATCTAAGAACATTGGAGGGTTCTAAGAGTAAGCGGTTCAGCAGAAACTCTAATGTCCTTGATGCATAAACATAAATCACAAGCCAAAAAATGAAGGTGAAGCATAACAGGGCTTTCAAAAGAAGTTTAACACAATGTAGCAAATGTTAAAATGCTTAATTAGCAGAGCATTCTTCTGAAGCCTGACAATAGCAGGAATCACTGAAATGAGAAAAAATCACCAAGAATGGAACAAATGCCTTCTTTAAGGAGATATGACATCTGCATGCTTTCAAGAATTGGGGACCAAAGAGTAGTCAGAGGAGATTTAGAATGGACACACACATACACACACACACACACACACACACACACACACACACACACACACACACACACACACACACACACACACACACACACACACACACACACACACACACACACACACACACACACACTCACACATGAGCACACACACACAGACACACACACAGACACATACACACACACACACGCACTCACAAGCGCACACATGCACACACACACACACACACACACACACACACACACACACACACACACACACACACACACACACACACGGGCTCACACACACACACACACACACACACACACACACACACACACACACACACACACACACACACACACACACACACACACACGTGCACATACAAAGAACAGCTATCTGTGCCACTAACATTTGTTAGACATACAACTAACATCTATTCTACATTTGTTATAAGGTGTGTAGTATTTATACTTGTTAGTTGAGCATGTTGACTAAGGAAAAGAAGTTATTTTTGTCAGTCAGGTTAGCTTGTTTAAATGGATCTAGGTGTTGGCTTCTATTACAGAAAATTAAGATGCCAAGGAGTGGACACCAGTTTTCTTGGTAGTCTTTTTTGCAAAATCCCTTTCAAAAACATTTTGATATGAGAATGCATTGAAAGAGGAGGATACATGGGAAGACATGCTTGGCTGACAAATGAACCTTAATGAAAGAGTAAAAAAGGCTATAAGACAGTAACTCACACAAATGTTGTAAAAGGGGAGAACAACTATCCCTGAATGGCTGTTTGTTATGCTGTTGGCACCAACTAGAAAACCTTTTCCATTTTTATATATATGATTTTCTAGTAGTAGGACTTCTTGTTCCCATTAGTACCTGTTGCACACTGCCAGTAAATAGGTGCCTAAAGGGAATTAAGACCCTATCATCCAGGCAGCCAGGTGAAGTTAATTGGGGTTAGTGTGCATCAAAGACCACTTATGTGAGTAGATTCAGTCTATGAGGCACCTTGTGGTAATTTTTCCTGGTCATTTCCAAAAGAAGGTTGAAGCATGATTGCATGGGCAGAAGCGAGTTACCATCATGATCTTGGGTGATTCCTTCTGAATCTTCAGAAGTACCCTGAATATCAGTGAAAAATGTGGAAGAACATACAGAAACATTCCTATCCAAGGAAAAAAAAGGCATCTGTCTTCCATGCCTTCTTGCATGGAGCTCTGAAGCAAAATCTTGCAAGTTGATTGTTTAGAGAGTAGGCAAATAGGTCTACTTGAGAAACTCCGCACAGATGGATTAAATCTTGGAAGACCCCTGATCTAGCTTCCATTTGTTAGTGTCTGCCATTGTCCTGCTCATCCTGTTTGCCACATAATTTTGCCCTGACAGAATATAGAATGCCTGTGGAATGAGAATGTGCTGTGAAGTTATACCTAAGCTAACATGGCTAATCTGCAAAGGGGGTATGACCTGTTCCCCCTTGCTTTTTGTTGTTTCACATGACTGTGTTATTGTCTGCAGCAACTTGAAGAATTCTGAGGGGCCAAAGATGATTCATAGACTTTTGTGCCTTGATCAGGGCAAGCATCTCTTTTATATTTATGTACTTACATCTGTCCTTGGTGTACCACATCCCTTGTATTTTATCCCCTCTGACACTGCTCCCCAATCAAAATGCAATATGTCTCTGGTGTCTGCTTTGAAATGGAGGGGGGTACCCAGATTTAAGGATCATAGATGCCATGAGACCCACAGAGTCTGAGTGGAAAACCTTAGAAACAGATCTAGATAAACATCTATTTTTTTATGAAAGAAAGGCTCTTTGAACTGAGGTGTTGCGCTGACTTGCCAGGAACACAATTCTGCTGAAGGAATCAAAAAAGACTTTTGAATGTTCTCTTGTAATCCCAGCTTGTTTAAGAGATCTCTCACTCAGGTGAGAGTTTCCTGAAAAGACTGCAAAGATATGCAAGTCATCTAAATAAGGAAAATGTGGATATCCTGTAGCCTGAAATGAGCTATAACTGGAGCTAGACACTTTGTGAACATTCTTGGTGCAGTGAATAGTCCAAAGGGTAAGGCTGAAAACTGATAATGTGATCTAGGCACATAAAACCTTAAGAAACACCTAAAGTCTGGATGAATAGGTGTGTGATGGTTAGGATCTTTTAAATCTCATCCAACTAGGAAAACTGAGTGAAGAAGAAGTTCTAATTGGTTTAGAAGTGACACATTTTTGAATTTGGGCACTTTCACAAAAAGATCTAGGAAAGAAAGATCCAGAACTGGTCTCCAAGCACTTTCATTCTTTGGCACTAGAAACATCCTTGAATAAAAACCCTTCCTCACAATACAAGGAGAGACTAGTTCTATCGCACACTGGGACATCATGTAATGAAGGGAAGGTGGAAATAAAAGCGTCTGGTTTGGTGGATTTGGGATTACCCCCTTGAAATGTGGAATTTCCTCTACTGCCATCTGTAGCCTTGATTGATCTTCAGAACCCATTTGTCTGAAACTATCTGTTGCCAAAGAAAATAGTGGAGTTCAATCTTTCTGGAAGGAAAAAGGGATTGCCGGGGGTAGGATTGGGGAGGTAGACAAAGTCCTTAAATTATCATTCTGACTTGATGGGCTAGCATAGTTTTTTTAGAGTTTCCAGAATTATTTTTTTAACCCCTTGCTATTTCTTCTTAAACATCTGATTACCTGCATTTTGTTGAGACAGTTTACTTTCTTTTTTGCCAAAACTGGATGAGGGGGTTAGAGAATCCCTTGGACAATTTGGAAAAGGAGGGCTGAAAAATCTTGTAGATTCTCTGTATCAACTTACCTATTTCATTGCACTTTTTGATAACCTCTGAAGCAGAGCAGGCAAAAATTAAATCTCTTTCCAAAGGAGAATTTAGCATCTAATTTTAACATCACCTGTGAGGTTCTGAGATTGTAGCCAGGTAAATCTTCACAAAACAGTACCAGTGGCCATAGCACTGGAAGAAGTATCATCTGAGTCATAGACACACTGTAAATAGTGACTTGTACAATAGAAGTAATTAAATTAGTTAAGGCAGATTTTTTCCTCACATGACAAAACTACAGATAAAACATTCCTCATACTTTTAAATTCTTCAGAATTGACTTTAATATATGCACCTGATGATTCAAAATCCTGAAAATCAAAGTTGTAGAAGCATACCTTTTCCCCCAAAGCTTATCAATAATCTTCCCATCCTTATAAGAAAGAGTAGAATTGAAATTAACTGTTTGGCAACAGTAAGGTTAACTAAAGCTATAGTTGTCCAGTCACATTTAAGAAGAGGGTATAAAAGCTTAAAAGACTGAGGAACTTTATACATCCTGGCTGACTATCAGGAAAGTTGAAGGCAGTAACACACATCCTCCAAAGCTGACAGAAAAGGAGGAATGGTGCAGGTTCTGAAAATTCCTTCTGTAACAGCTCATAGTATTTTCTGAGGGACTGAGAAACCTCAGTGATGTTCATCGTGTTACCCTGCTGCAGTCATCACACTTGGGTTATCCTGCCGTCAGGCGGTCCCGCAGTCGGCCTGAATTCCAAAGTCTTGGTCCGGCATCGGTTGCTGTTGCTTCTTCCCTGACGTCAGTGTGCCAGGGGTATATAAGAGGCATCCGACACCATTTTCTTCAGTCTTTCTTGCCATGCGGTGCCCGAAGCAGAAGCAGTTCGCAAGTGCCGGTCAGCCGACACCTGAGATTTTCGATTCGAATTTCAGTCCGAAGTCTTCAATAAAGCTAAGTACCCCGTTGGGGAACCTTTTCTTGCCTCGGTCCACTGTCAGAAAAAGTTAACAACTGCATTTCTTGTGGGAAGCAAATACCTCATAAAGACTTTCATTCCTATTGTATTCCTTGCCTAGGCCCAGGCCACGACGTCACAGGTTGTCGGTTTTGTGCTAGGTTTAATAAACGAACTATCAAATGCCGTTTTGACTTCGCACAACATTACTTTGGTAGGAAATTTAATTATATCAAGCCGTTGGAGCAGCCAACGACCGGCATACATAAAAAACGCAAGGATAAGGACAGGCAGCCTAGGAACAAGCCAGACACTGAGGCCTCTGCTGGGCCTGTCGCCGGCTCTCCGGTTTTCAGTGAGGTGCCTACGCAGCCCCTGACAACCACAGAACTGGAACCCCAGACAGCTGTGGATTCTCAAGCAGAGTCTACTAGGCCGACACAGCCATCTTCTGACACCGGAGAAGAAGTAGACCCCGGTGCAGTGGAAACATCTTCGGTTGCAGAAGGTGTCTTCAGACCGACTACACTCACCATTAAATCTTATGCTAAGCTTAAAACCTCCTTTAAAACCTAAGAAGACTGTACATCAGTCTACAGTTCAAGGCCCCATGCCTAAGAAACAGATGCTTAAGATGGCTGAAGATTTGATTACCCTAATCAGGGGTTCCCATCCCCCTCTTGATAAAAGACCAAGACAAGAGGAGGATTATGCTTCCTCTGACTAGGTTTCAGTTTCCTCAGATTCTTCTGAGGAACAGGATTACACTTTTCCACCTTATGAAGACTCTGATGCTGAAGACTCTATTCCCTCAGCATCTCCCCCTGAAGACTACTCCTTTGGGGAAACTTTACATACCATGAGGGAACATTTCCACTGAGAAGGCCAGGACTACTCTGATTCTAAGAAAAGGCTCCGAGAGTTCCTTTTACTACCCCAGTACAGACCTCTTGCTATCCCTCCAGTTTTAGATATTGTGGATGATGTTTACTTGGAGTCTAGTTTAAATCCAGACTCTCTACCTCCTGCTCCAGCCAAACCAGACAGATACTGCAGAGTACCTGACTCACACAAATTCCTTTATAAAAGCCCTGTGGCTGACCCAGAAACAATTTCCCAGGGTCCTAAGGGAGCTAAAGCGTCTATGGCTAAAAATCCTGTGCCCTCTGAAAGGGATTCCAGAGCCCTAGATAGATGGGGAAAGAAAATATACACCTCAGCAACTCTGGCTATGAGAGCATTAAATTGTCAGTTTCACATGCTGAAATATCAGCAATTCCTAATGTCTCAATTAAAAGTCTGAATTCAAGGAAATGCAGGATCTGTTGCATGCAGCTGAACAGGTGGGCAAACATACTTTACAATTCGGATTTGATTCATTGAAAGCTTCCTGTAGAGCAGTTGTTACTGGCTCTGTCATACGTAGACATGCTTGGTTAAAAGAACAAACCCTTCCTGATCATGTTAAAGCAAAATTATTGGATGCACCTTTACAGCAGGATGTATTATTTGGTGTCAAAGCAGAAGAGGTTTTAAAGAAAATGGAGGATAAGGCAAAGTCTATGCAGACGGTCAAGGATTTTTTGCAGGTACAACCCCCTCGTTTCAGCAGAAATTGGCTAACAAAAAACTGGTCCTTTCCAGCTTCTGACAAATCACAGAGGGGCAAATACAGACGCCCAAGGGGCAGAGGTCAGTCACAAGGCCCTTACAAACCTCGCCAATGGGGTACTGCTACCCAGAAAGGAGGAGAAGGCAGGCCCCAAGCTAGCAGAAGACAAACACAATGACTCAATCCTCAAACTACCAAGCAAATCTCTCCTGGCAGCTCCCTTGGGAGGAAAATTAGCATTTTTTGCAGACAACTGGCACATCATCACAAAAGACAAATGGGTCCTAAACATTGTCTCTTAAGGATACAGATTCCACTTTCATATCTTACCAAGGATAAAAGGAATGCCAAACCTGCCACCAAATCAATGGGCAGAGGTACAAAAACAAATTACAGCTCTCATGGACATGAGAGCCATTCAACAGGTACCTACACAGGAGCAAGGACAAGGATTTTACTCAAGACTCTTTCTAGTCCCAAGAAAGGACAAAGCATGGAGACCCATTCTGGATCTTTCAATTCTGAACACCTATCTGCAAGTACCAAAATTCAAGATGCTAACACTACAGCAGCTTCTTCCCATGCTGGGCAAGAATGCTTGGCTAGTAACGTTGGACCTCAAGGAGGCATACCTGCATGTCCCTATCAGACAAAATTGCAGAAGATACCTCCACTTCATTGCAGGTTCAACGCATTATCAATTCTCTGCACTGCCCTTTGGCTTATCTACTGCACCCAGGGTCTTCACAAAATGCCTGGCACCAGTAATTGCATACTGCAGACAAAGAGGAATTCAAATATACCCATACCTGGACGACTGCCTTATTCAAGCAGAAAGCAAGGACATTCTTTTAAAGCATCTGGCATTTGTCAAACACCTTCTAAGTTGCCTAGGGTACACAGTAAACAAAAAGAAATCAAAACTAGTGCCCTCACAAAACATAATATTCCTGGGTTCCAGCTTGAATACAATGGCCCAGATGGCTTATCTCATGCCAGACAAGCAACGACAGCTGACTCAATATTTCAAAATAATGGCAACAAAGACCCAACTCCCTGCAAGAAAAATTCTGCAGGCCTTGGGATTCATGGCATCTTGCATACTACTAATACAATTTGCAAAACTGCATATGAGGAAATTACAATGGTACCTGAAAAGCGTATAGACTCAACACAGCCACAGCTTGGAATCAATGATACCACTCATTCCCTGCCTTCAACAGGAGTTTCTATGGTGGGCACAGGCATGTCACCTCAACAAGGGTCAACCTTTCACCTTACCCACAGCCAGGCAAACTATGACAACAGATGCATCGGACTATGCCTGGGGAGCACACATGGCAGGACAGTGCATTCAGGGCAAATGGACTACAGATCAAAGGCATCTGCATATCTATCAAAAAGAAATGCTAGCAGTACAGAATGCCCTAACAGCCTTCAAGGACCTCTTACACCCAGGACAACTAATAATAAAGACGGACAATACCACAGTAATGTGGTACATAAACAAGCAAGGGGGCACACATTCCTGCCCTCTATGCAGGCAAGCAATGACCTTGTGGAACACTGCACTGTCTTACCAGGTTCAATTACAAGCACAATTCCTGCCAGGAAAGAAAAACACATTGGCAGACGACCTAAGCAGAAACATCATGGATCCACACGAGTGGAAACCAGATCCACAAGTATTTGCAATGATAGCTCAAAAATGGGGAGCGCAGACATAGATCTGTTTGCAAGCCCCCAAAACTACCAACTTCAAAAATTTTGCACAAGGACATTCCATCCACAAGCTTGGAAAGTGGACGCCCTCTCATTCAGTTGGAAAACATTAACAGTGTATGCCTTTCCTCCATTGCCTCTTCTAGCAAAGGTACTGCTGAAAGTCAGATTAGAGAGGCCACAAATGATACTCATTGCACCAGACTGGCCATGCCAGCATTGGTATCCAACTCTAAGGAACATGGCCCACGGCCCACCATGGATTTTACCACTAATTCCTCACCTGCTCACCCAGCGAGACAATCAGATTCTACACAGCCAGCTCAAGGCTTTAAACCTGGCTGCATGGCAAATTACCTAAACAACCAGCCAACACCTCTATCCAAAGCTGTTATGGATGTCATTCTGGAGGCCAGGAGGCCCAGCACCAGGAAAACCTATTCAGACAAATGGAAAAGATTTTGTGCCTGGAACCAGGCTAAAGGCCAAAATCCCCTTGATCCAAACATTCCTCAGATTCTACAATATTTAACTGAGATGTTGCACAAAGGACTTTCCTTTTTATCTGTTAAGATCCACGCCTCAGCAATTTCAGCTCATTACAACACGGATCCTCCTTTATTCTCACATCCACTCCTAAGACAGTACCTCAGAGGGGCTAAGAACATAAGACCGCCAAGGAGAGCACCAACACCTACTTGGTATCTCAACTTTGTTCTGGAAAAGCTTACACTGTCGCCCTTTGAACCAGCTTTTTCAGCTGATTTAAAATTTCTTTCATGGAAAACTGCCCTGCCCTACAGGCACTAATGGCAGTGGAGCCTTTCCTCATTTTTCATCAAGACAGAGTCTCTCTATGAACTAACCCTTCCTTTATGCCAAAGGTGGTATTCAGTGTGGCCCTAAACCAAACCATTCATTTGCCCATCTTTTTCCCAAATCCCCAGAACAAAGGAGAAAGACTCCTGCACTCTTTGGACATTCACAGGCAATTACATTACTACTTGGATAAAACTAAGGCTTTCAGAAAAACTGACCAGCTCTTTGTAGCCTATGTTACAGGATCACAAGGAAAAGCTATCTCAAAACAGACTATTTCTAAATGGATAGGGCATTGCATACGTTTCTGCTACACACATCATGGGAAACCGGTACCTGCTAACATTAGGTCCCACTCCACCAGGGCTACAGCTACATCAGCAGCCTTTCTCTGGGGAGTGCCAACCAAGGATATTCTGGAAGCTGCAACTTGGAGTTCAGTGCACACCTTCACCAAACACGATCACTTACCTCTATATTCTAAGACTAGAGCTGGTTTTGCTACTGCAGTTTTGCAGGGCCTACTACCTTCTTCTAACCTTGTTTAACTCCACCTCCCATCCTTAGCTTTGGGATTCAACCCAAGTGTGATGACTGCAGCAGGGTAACACGATGAACATAGTACAGTTTTGTACCTACCATAAATGTAGATGTTCGAGTGTTCACCCTGCTGCAGTCCAGGTTACCCTCCCTCCATCCCCTCTGAACTAGCTGAACTTATCTATACCACTCTATCCTATACAACCTCTGTGGTGTATTTGCTTGTGCCTAAAGGTATTGTTTTATTTTTTATCTAGCTATATATATATATATATATATATATATATATATATATATATATATATATATATTTTGCCTACCTATTGGGGGCACCTGACATCTGGGGCAAGAAAAACTGAAGAAAATGGTGTTGGATGCCTCTTATATACCCCTGGTGCACTGACGTCAGGGAAGAAGCGACAGCAATCGACGCCGGACCAAGACTTTGGAATTCAGGCCGACTGACGGCAGGATAACCCAAGTGTGATGACTGCAGCAGGGTGAACACTCGAACATCTACATTTATGGTAGGTACAAAACTGTACTTTCTTTCACTAACAACAGTGGCACATTCTGGAAATAATCTCAGAGAAAGAGACCCCTCCACAGGGAGATTTAGAAACTGAGTTCTCCTCTGCATCTGAATCTGAAAACTTGGGAGAAAAATCTATATATGTCCTTTTATCTTCCTGTACAGATTCCAAATATTGAATATCTCCAGGAAAAGAGGGGCTCATCTTTACTTTATAAGAAGGATCAATAGCCTGAATTAAACACTGATCCAGACAGTAAATCACTCCTGTCTAAGGCAATTTGTGGAGGAATAGATACATGTTTAGTTTATTTGTTTCTTTTTGACAAGAAAATCGGGCCATCAGTGCTTTTAGTGGAAGCTGCAGCTTCATCAGGGATGGGCACAACTTTCTGACAAAAGAAGGAAGCCTTCCCCATTCCTTCTCCCAGGACCAACAAAAATAGCTTTAATTTGCCCACTGAGGGGATCCCAACTCGCACAGAGGATGTGGCTAATCCCCGGTCTTTACTGGCTATTGGTTCTATACCAGAGGGATCTGGGATAAAAGATGAGTGGTCTAAGGAACAAGCGATGGCCACAGCAGACAGACCCATGTGCAGTTGAGGCAAATTGTTAGCCTGCCATGGTGTCAAAGGCTGTTTGCTTAATGTTTTCTTTTCATGGCTGGAAGAAGGACCAACTGTGGAACCAACAGTTTGTTCTATGATAAAGCTAAAAATGGTGCTTCTTTCTCAGGGAAAACAAGCAACAAGAGCTGGGGAAACTTAGAAGTCATTAAAAGTCACTTTTTCACATAAAAACACAGTAGAAAGCACTTCAAAACTCTTTACCTGTCCCCTAAAGTAAAATTAACGCAATTTCTCTAGAGAAAAAATGATTTTCAGTTACTTTAAATGACTTTTAAACTGACAGGAAAAAAGAACAGTTTTGTTTAAAAGTACATCACAGTCTCATGACAGTTCATTAAAAGACAAAGTCCTAGGTTTAAAATATCTATTCTGAAGAAGAAGGTATTATAAAATTATTATAAAATAAACACTTTTTAAACGGAAGGTTATTTGTACAAAGGGAACTTATCTGCCCATAAAAGAAACAGCACAAGTCAATCTTTGATCTTTAAAAGCCTCACAGAAGAGTACTCTTAGATGGCAGGAAAACTCACCGAAACCTGTCCTTTTAGTCATCTTAGATAGAGCTGACAGATGGGTTTGGCATGAGGTAGATGCCTTGAGGCTTTGGAAGGTGGCCTGCTTTTATATCCTGTGCAGGATGTAACCCGTATAGCTAAGGTTACTGCGGCAGAGATCAATATGATGAACAAGTGATCTTTCAGACCTAGAAAATAAGTCAGTCTGTCAGTTTATCCAAGTTTTAAAATTATTGTTCATGAAATGATTACATTGATGGGAAATTACATTTTTACACTGCAGAGTATGTGTTTTTTGTCCTAGTTATGTATGCATGACAAATTTGGAGAGTATGTGAAAGTACATTTGGGGAATCTGCTAAATAAATTATGTGTGCTACATTTTCATTTGAACCTAAGTGAACAATATGAACTTTTTCACATTGTTGTACTGAAAATACACACTGTTACTCATAGAAAAAGTATATACATTAAAGAGAATTTATTTATCAGTGTGTAATTTATGTACAGAAACTCGTAATCCATTAAGCACTCCTAACTAGTGAATTTATTAATGCACCTTGCGCATGCTATTCAGAGATGGAACTCTGATATGTAAATCTTTAAGCAGTGCCAGAGACTTCTCTCTGACCACTCCCCTGTCTCTTACAGAAAAGTTTCCACTGCTTGCAGGCCCCAATCTGTGAAAGTTAAGTCAGACAGGTGCCAGCCAGAGATGCTGCAGTGGACAAGTGAGGTTAGGCTGTAGTATCTGGATAGTGACCGACAGCTATGATAGGAAAATCAATAAATAATATAAAACCTTAACTAGAGACTATTTTGTTTCTGGTCTACATAACTTGCAAAAAGATGTGCCAACAGAATAAGTGGGATATGCATCCGATATGGTACTGGCACAGGTCACATGCCACACTGGTCATATCATTAGTAAATATTTAACTGGTGAATGAAGAAAAGAGAGGAGGTTAGATGAATAAACAGGTAGGACAGCTGCATCACTGACGTTCACCTTAATAATGCTAAAATGCAAACACTAATGGATGAATTGCACAAAGCAAGGAACTATTGAGCCTTGCTGTAGCACTTTTAAAGCATTTTGTGCAAGTGGGGCTGCACCCCAGTATACCCCTACACACACACACACACACACACACACACACACACACACACACACACACACACACACACTCATGTATATATATATATATATATATATATATATATATATATATATATATAGCGCTAGATATATATTAACTCCAAGATTATTTTATCTCTATAGTGAGGGGAATTTCCAAAGAATTCCCCAAGATTCCCCAGTCTCACAATTAGTATGTATGTATATATATATATATATATATATATATATATATATATATATATATATATATATACATATGTATTTATCTATTATAGATAATGTTCTCATTTTGAGTGCTGAAAACTCGCGAGGCAAACTTCTATCTAGCTACCAAGTGGAACAGGGGGCAAGATGCTTGCTAGGACCAAAGACTGAAGAAGAGCATTCAAAGGTAAGAGTTTTTTTTTCATCTTGGAGACCTCTTTTGTCCTTCTGAAGACTTCTCTCCTCCATCCAGCCCAACTTACTTCATCTTTCAGCACCCTATACAATCCCTAGTTGAATCCTCCTTACTGCAGGGGAGGTTTATGTTCCAGCAGCTCATTTGTTATACATGTGAATCTAGTCAGATGAAGAATGGTAGCTACCATTCAAGAGTGAATCTGCATACTTGTGTCCTATCTTAATGTTCTTCAGCCTGGGTGTTTACAAGGCTGAGAAACATAAAATGCATGCATTTCCCCAGAAATTAGTACATGCATGTGGTCATGTGAAACTATACAAACTCTTGCAAACACAATATCTCCCATTACAACCTTCCATATACAACCTGTGCCAACATCCTTTATCTTGCACCCAGCAGAATACCTTCAAATAGCTTCCACAGTTATAGCATCATAGTAACATCCCATATATGGAAAGTCTCCCATATAATCCCCTTACATAAAGGAGACAAAACTCTGGTTTACATCCTATAAAATAGACAACAAGCAGTGCTCTGGGACAATAATCTCAAACATTGGAGTCCTCAAGGCTCTATCCTCTTTATTAATGATCTAAATACTGCTGTTCCTCAAGCCACATGCATACAGATGATTCTACCTTAATCTGTACTGCTTTTAACACTGTTGAAAATTGGTTCACCCATCACTACCTCCTCCTCCTAAAAAAATAAAATTATAACAATACTATACAGACTGTCAATAAAAACTAGGCTCCTCACACCACTAGCTAAAACCTCCATTGCCCAAACTCACCTAACTTCTACTCTATTCTACACCATATACATCAATCTATCAACCAGCTATAATAACATAGCTAGATTTGTCACTGCCATCCCTTTCAGAACCCACCACTGTCACAACCTGCTTATCTCACATAATATCACCCAAACAATTAATCTCCAATATTAAATCAAACAATAAAGCTGGTGACTCACTTTTTACTAACATTGTGGGTAAAATCTGGAACAATCTCCTAGTACACTCCACTCTTCAAGAAACATCTCAAAGAACATCTGAAATTTCATTGGCTTTGTCCCTGTTCTAAAGACTAAACCCCTTCTAACCTTTGTCCTCTACAGCTTTAATCAATAGAATCTAACCTTATTCTAGCCCTTGTGATTCTTGTCTTTCTCTTTCTCAGACCTGCTAATCATTATTTTCAGAATACTGAGTGTCCTTGTACTCAACTGTATTTTAAACCTTGCACAGCCTGCGAGCTATTATTCATCTCTTAAATCTTTTTTAATTTCTTATTTGAATTTAGTCATTTTTTAACTATTGTAATCTTTTTTTGTAATTTACTAATGCTTGGAGCTTATCTCCCTGGGCCTCTACTGAAAATGGACTTGTATCCAGCTAGACTAGCCCAGCCAACAAATGTAAAATAAATAAATAAATAAATGTGTGAATACCAACAGACATATTATGCTCTGATGCATCCATTTGGGTTGCTAAGGCATGCTGAAGTTCATCCCAGTATTTACAAGGGGACCTTCCTTCCTTCAGAAATAAATCTCACACTATCTTCCATGAGGGAATAATTGTGCCATCCAGATATTTTTCTGCCTTATCTTTCCCTGGACCTGTCTTGACTGCTAGTCAGACTTACTGTACTTTGCTTCTCCACTTGGAGTTCAGCCAAATGCAAAACAAAAGGTGAGATGATGCGACGGATTATACGGAATTAGCTTAAAAAACACTGAAGTGGTCCTATGAACAGTGTCTCCAGATCTGTCCACTTCCATGACAGCAATTGTTTCAGTATGGATTTGGTATGTGCATTAGAAACAAAATTCTTTCTTTTATTTCTGTAATATATTTTACATAAAGAGCAATGTAAGAAAGCAATCCAACTATACCAGGAAGTGCTTGAATAAGGGAACAGATTTAATAACTATACCATCAACCAACACCATTCCAAGGTTATGAAGGCAAAATTAAATGAGCATATACATGCATAGATAGAATTGGGGCCTGTCTGGTAAGAAGTTTTCATGAGTTATATATTAAGATTCCAATTGCTCAACAGCAAAATATACTGTTTGAAACTTAGACTCAGTATGAATATTGATAATTTTTAGTCTAAACACATATATTAAGCAGATATTCTGTATTATATCTGGTCATAGGGTGAAAAGGGGGAAAAAACTGAGTCAAGAAAAGACCTCACAACAGTTAAACAAAGGCATGGAGGATACATAATGCCAGCTAATGTGGGCAATTATGCCCTTCTTTCAATATGCTAAATGGGCAGCGTTTATTAGTACTCATCTAGCAGGAATGTCCTGAATTAAATCTTTTAGTTATTCTAGTACCTTACTGCCAATTACACAAGTATTTATGCTTCTCTACCTCTTATGATTTTTTTTTCTGCTGCTTGTACTGTTCACTTTCCTTCTCATCTAACTACCAGTATTCCAGGAGTTGCATTATATCACCCACACTCACAGCAATAAGAAACCATCCATTGTGCTATCAAAACAAGACTAACATGCCTGTTACACTGGCAGTGTCAGATACAGCCTTGACTGCAAACCTGGGTGATCTGGGTTAGTGTAGGAGCAGAGGTACCTGCTGGAGCTGATGAGGGCAAGCTGGGTATGCCTATCCCGAGGGGGAAGGGGCCATAATATGAATTGCCATGATTCCCTCAGATGAGGTGCAGTAAAGGAAAGAAGCAGTGGTAGGGCAGCTATTCAACTTACCAAATCATGTACAAGTTAGCTTTTGTGTGAGATTCACAGAAGTATTCACTCATATCATAACTCATATAACTCATAACAGAAAATACACCCCTGGGCTCACTTCATTGGCTCTACTTGACAGAGGATCAGTTAATTAATCAGTGGGGCAGTGAAAACCGACACACTCTGGCTAGGCTTATAAATGCCTTCAGGCAGATAGCATAGTACCTACCTATGAACCTATATGGGTAAGACATAGTAGCCTCTGGTGGGGGTCACACACATTCTCTCTCCAGAAAGAAGTTTTAGAATCAAAATACAAAAATCCCAGTTTGCTGCCTGAATGAAGTCTCCTGCATCTGACTATCACCTAGAGAGCGATAAATGAGATACCCAGTACATGGGAGAATGGATACTCACCAGACTATGGGGAAAAATGACGTAGAAAAAAATTAAGGTAATCAATGTCAGCTAGAGGTAGGTACCTATTTAAGTCAGGCTTAGTAAAGATAGGAGCCACTGTAGTATTTAGCAGTTGTGGTTCCTTAGGAGTTTGGAAGTGTTTTCTTAAAGAAAAACACACCTAGGCTGGAGGATACTGGCTGTGAGATCAGTAGACTTTGGATGGTATTTTAAAGACTGCCATTGGAAGTGCTGGGGGTTGGAATGTTGAGCCATACTTTCCATGAGGGAGTGGTAACCCAGAGACATTGTTTAAATTATCTACTGAAGGATTCTTTCAAAGGTTTTTATTCCCCAGAAACTTTTATAAGTGACATTTTGATTGCCAAAAATTTTATCTACCAGGGGCTTGTGATTGCCTGAGATGTTTATTCACCAGAGACTTTTGGTTGACTAAGGCATTTGATTGCCAGAGTTCTAAGTGGTGCACTAAAGTTTTGTATTTGTTTCAGAGACTTTTGACTACACACTCCTCTGGATTTACTAATCTTCTGTGCAGGACTAGTCTAGTCCTACATGGAAGCGCCCGTTTAGGAGTAGGACGGCAGCGCGCCATGCATATTAATAAAGGCATGCTGCCTGAGCTCCCAGGCTTACACGGAGCGTGTACAAGTGCAGGGGGTGTGTCTGAGAGCAGAGATCTCAGAATAAACACGCCCCTGCAATGTTGAACAGCAGAAAGTGGAAATAAATGAGCGAGACCACTCATAGGTGTCCACATATCCCCACCAACAGACCCCCATGTGTACAACTGGAACAGGACATAAAAATCTAAAGAAGAAACCCCTGTATTGTCCTCTAAAACTCCACATACAGCTAACCGTAGGTGCGTGTATGTGCCCATTGCTTAGCGCTGGTTAAAGCAGCTGGAAAGGCTGAAGAGGATAACAAGGAAGATATATGCAAATGAAGCATCTCAGCAATAGTGTAGTGGGCAGAGTGGTCACCTAACGAGCAGGCATTCTCAGTTCGAATCTCACTGCAGCGCAGTCTATTTTATATGGCAAAGCATTGTATAAGCATTATTTGTATTGCAAAACCCACTAAATAACATATATTTATGAACTAGAGTACTGCAGGAAATGCACATGTGAAGAGTCAGTATCATAATGAATAAGGCAGCAGTAAGCAGGTGTAAGCACAGATAACCAGTAGTAAGCATATGTAAGCACTAGTAAGCATGTGCAAGTGCGTTTGCACAGGGGTAAGCACTGCCTACACAGATTAAGCAAAGGAGAAGCTAACTGGGTGTAAGAAACTGTGAACGGCAGTTAGCAGTGCTTACCTCCATGCAAACCCGCTTACAACCACGTTAAAATGCCTTAATCACCCAGTATCCAATGGCTGGTGTTCTGCCCAGCATCAAAACAAACAGCTTCTGCAAGGCTGGAACCCAGGACCATGCACACCATACACAAAATGATTTACCACTAAGCCATGCTAGAGGCACATAAATTGTATGTTGTCAGAAACATAACCCCAGTCCAGTCATGCAACAGTA